>NC_044909.1:43160075-43345045 GCF_001633185.2 Quercus lobata
GCACTTTTAAATTACACAACTCACCAATGTTTTTTTGGCAACTTGCTAATGCTTAGGTAGTCAAATATGTCAAGAATGCTTAACTTATGAAGGCTTCTAATTGACTCTGGCAACTCAGACAAATCAATACAAGCCCTAAACCTTAGTACTTCTAAATTCACCAGTTTTCCAATTCCTTTAGGTAATGCAAACAACTTATGACAATTGATGATGCTGAGTTTTTTTAGGAGGACAATATCACACAGCCCCACAAGCAATTCCACTAAATCATTGCAATAGTCAATGCGTATCTCTATTAGATTTGGCAAAGCATTTGAAAGTTGAATAGTACAGTTCTCAAAAGCCATACCAATATTACACATTGATGGGACTGACGAAATCAACTGCAGACGAACCCAATAAGACAGACGAGGTCATTCTCTAAGACGAGCCCAAACCAGTGCCCACGTCATCGACGAGGATATCAGGGTCGTTCAATACCGCCAATAATGCCTCAGATGGTTACAAAACCAGCTGTACAGACCGTTGAGAGCATATTAAAGCCCAATTACTAAGCAGGAGGCATTACCAAGAAAGGCATTAACACCACAATATCAACCACAATGGCTAGAATCCAAGGAAACATATATAAAGCCCTCACATTGCCAACACAAGGTACATAGATACTTTGAGAAATACTCATTGTTATCCTACTATTCTGTTTCATTTTACAAAGCATTTTCCTGTTCTGACTTGGGCATCGGAGACGTTGTGGCAGGCACCACACTGGTGACCACCTTGAAAGGAGCAGTCATTTCATTTACGCAGGTATCCAGGCGAGAGTTTGGATCCATCTGGACACGTTCAATTAAACTGACAAAGTCACGCTTCATCACACATAAACAAGGATATTTTCTTCAAACTCTTCAATGGTACAAGGGTTTTACAAAGGGAAGAAATTGAAACCTCCCTAATCTAATTCTCTTTAATTTGGGTAGAGACTCGTATAGTTGAAAATTGCTTATTTTGGTATGAAAGAAACCATCTCTGACTATCAAAATCTTGAGTTCATCCATTTTCTCCATTTTCTCCACAAACTTAGGTAAGGTGTATTTCTTTGTTTGAAAATTTAGAACTAAAACCTCAATATTGGGTGCTTGAATGTTGCACCAGCTGCACAAGAATTATTCATCTACAAAAGGAATTGTATATGGTGTGACCAACACTTAATATTATCTAGGTTACATAATGTGTATGAGTGTGTATTTGGGAGAGAGAAAATGTACTAACCAGTTGAGATAGATAATAAGCGTGCATTGATGAGGAGTTGTTTCTATTCCATCCACCACTTTGGTAGATTGTTCCCACTTATGTTCATAATTAGTCTCGACCTTTGTTCTTCTGACTCCTGGCTACTCTGATGCGTAGCAAGCTCTCTAAGAATGTCATGCTGTGTTACAAAGTCATCATTGTAATAGCTGTTGACCTCACGTGCATCTTTCTTGGTGAATTGGCAAAAGTAGAAGCTTAGAACATATTTAAAATTTTTAGACTTTGCATTTGAAAAACATATATATTCCATTATCAACCCAAAAAAGAAAAAAGAGAATATAATGAAACAACTAAGGGAAATCAACACTATCAATTTCTGTAAACAATAATTTAAATCAAGGGTATGCTAGAAAAGTAGCGAAAAGATAGAGACTAAGAAAAGTTGAAATCTCCCTCTTTTCATGGACAAAGTAGGTGGAATCTCTGGGTTGGTATAAGTTTCCTTATTTCTAGCAGGAATCACACTAAAAAAGATTATATTATAGAAATAAAACAGCTAGCATACCTTGTCATCACAAGACTAGCCAAATTCCAAGTGGTGTGTTCTTGCAAATTGGCAATGGCATGGATGCCATCTTCATCTAGCCCATATAATTCTACCCACATATTAATGAGGGTAGCAACAGGGATCCTTTGATCTTTAGGAAATGAACCTAGGTCCATGAAACAGTCTTCGATGTTGTCCTTGTCATATTGAAATTCTAGGCTTTTTTGAAGACAAGCAAGCAGCTCAGCATTAGAACTGAGAAAAGATTGACCATCAGACCATTTCATTAGTCTACTGCGCCATACTTCCTCCTTCTGTCTATGTAGTGAGCCGCCAATCACTTTAAGGACCAGAGGGAACCCCCCACAGCCTCTTACTATTTATAATTCAAGGAACCAAATAAAGTTGGTTATTGTTTGGGGATTATAGGGGTAATTTGCTTCCAAGAGTTTAATTATCTAAAACATACCAATTGTTCGGAAATATGAAAACATGGTTTTAAGTGACAAAACAAGCAAAGCAAAGCTTAAATGTATGTGCAAGTATGGAAACATAATTTTGGCAGGTAGTTATTGGTATTATGCACCTATATGTACATAACACCAGGAGGCAAAAGTAAATACATACTTTTGCAATCATCTACATTCCTTACCAAAAAGTAAAAGTACAAATAAAATTAAGCATATTTCATGCATATATCAAATTGACAAGGTACCTTTTTGATGTCTTCTTCTGCTGGAATGTATGAGCTCCCATCTTGCAGGGATGCTGAGTGGCAAAACAGATTCATTGCATCTACATCATTTAGCACGTCTAAGTGATGTGTAAATTCAAATCTTGGAAATGCAGTTCTTGAAGTAACCAAAATCTTGTATTTTGGAATATTAAACTAACTTTTCGGGAAGGGATTCTGATCCAAGCCAGACATCATCCAGGATCAACAATATAGGATTAGGTCCAATATGATTCAGCAGTTACGATAGCGGTTCAATTGCTTCTTCATCACTTTGAATTAGAAACTCAGGCAGACAACACTTATAATCAAATAGGTTTTGTACAATGACCTTCACGTTGGGAGTTTTTGGAATGTTGACAAAGAGAATATTTTCCTTATATATGCCTATCCAAAGACACTGTTGTTAGAAAGCTGCGGTGGAAGCATATTTCATATCCATAACATTACACATAGAAACACGCATAATGGCCAAGTCATATGAATAGAATTCCCAATCCCAATCCTAGCAAAGGGAAAGAAGTGAAAACGCTACCAATTGCTCTTTCTACCATGTAAAATTGGTTCAATCAAAGCGATCCAATTTCACCAAACTATGATTCAACATATTTAAAGTTGTACCATCATTTACTCCTTGACTTGTAGCAAATATTGTCTAAGATTATTGGGGATTTTACCAAATCTAGGAGTGACAATGAAAGAATAAATGAACACATCATGATAGGCCAAAAATGTATTGATCCTTTGTGATAGATTAACTAATTAATTAGCCAAGTTGATTAATTAATTAGATTAACATACAATATGCGTGGCAGTACAAACAAATCACCAATTAAACTAAATGCAGTAGAAATTAAATTTGACACGGGTGATTTATTTTCAAATGGGGAAAACCAACACGACAAAAACTCCATCGGGTGATTTTAAGGTCACCACTCCCGAGAATCCACTATTATAAAAACAAGCGGTTACAAGTAAAGGAATCTCAGTACCTTATACCAACCTACAGTTGAACCCTTACCCCAATACCCAATTGGACTTGTTCTGTAGTGACAATCTCTCATTTTCAATGCACGGCTCCCAGTACGTGATTAACCAATTGCGCGGATCCTAGTACGCGACTTAACCACCAACTTAAGAAGGATGTTGGCTGCAAAATTCTTCAGTTCATCACATGATGAAGATCAAGAAGCTCTTTGGTCACAAAACCTTACAATGTACAAACACAGCAGCTTCTTCAAGAGAAAGATGAACTAGGACAAATTCTGTCTCCAGTCACAATTTGCATGAACAAAACTTTGCTCCACACTTGTGCAACTTGTGTCACTTTTGACGGCTCTTAAAATAATCCTTATATATGTTTAGGGTTGTGAGAAAAGAAAGCCCAAACATACATTCATGGATTGGATGAAAATCAGCCTTGAAAAACTAAACTTCATAAACCTCGACAGATACCCTAACTGTCAAGCCACGAGCTTCAGCAGCTTTTTAAACCTCGATAGATGCTAGCTGTCGATCTTTAAAATGCAGCACTTTCACACTTGATTCTTAGACAGACTTGCATGGCTTTAACACTTGAACTTGAAACCTTGTTTCTTGAAGTATTAAACACATCCTAGATCTACCTAATTACAAGCAAAGTGCGTTTTGTCAAAGGATTAGCCAATTAAATAAAATAGTTACATATGTTCCTAACATTGAATCACATATGTCCTAACACATCAAGTAAATAGAATTTAGTGATTGACTTGGAGGCACAATTGAATGTTATCCTTAGACAATATTTGTTCCCATACGTAAGTTGCTAAAGGGTTTCTACAGACTTATCCCCAGGATACAACCAAATTTATTGGGTTCTACAGATAGCAATTTTGGAGAATACCCACAGGATTTCTTGTGATTCTTTGTAACTTACTATTTTGGGGAGATTAACCTCTATTTATACCCATAGGTGTAACCCTTCAAAAAGGTACATATGGAGAGTTAAAATGTTTCATAAAACTGTTCACAAGGCTTGAAACCTCTTCAACCTTTCTGAATAGTCACTAGAAAATTCTACAGAAAATTCAATTTTTCAAGTTTCGATCAGTCGAGAGGTCCTTTCGATCGATCAAATGCTCTTTTCGATCGATCAAACAGGAATCGAATAGCGATCGGACCATCCAGAAACTCCAGGATTATTCAGAAAATTCAGTTTTTCGAGTTTCGATCGGTCGAGAGGTCCTTTTAATCGATCATAATAGGCCAAAAATGAATTGACCCCTTGTGATTGAATTAATTGATTAATTAGCTAAGTTATTAATTAATCAAATTAACATGCAAAATGCGTGGTAGCACAAACAAATCACCAATAAACTAAATATGCAGCGGAAAATAAATGACACGGTGATTTGTTTACAAATAGGGAAAACCTAACGACAAAAATCCCACCGAGTGATTTTCAGGTCACCACTCCCAAAACTCCACTATTATCATAACAAACGGTTACAAGTAAAGGAATCCCAAGTACCTTACCAACCTATAGTTGAACCCTTATCCCAATACCCAATTGGACTTGTTCTGTAGTGACAGTTCCCCTTTCGATGCACGGCTCCCAAGTACGTGACTAACCAATTGCGCGGATCCAAATACGCGACTTCAATCACCAACTAAGAAGGTTGTTGGTTGCAAAGTTCTTCAGTTCATCCACACGATGAAGATCAAGAAGATGCTTGGTTACAAAACACTACGGTACATATACACAGCAACTTCTTCAAGAGAAAGAGATGAACTAAGGGCAAGAACTTTGTCTCCGGTCACAATTTGCTTGAACAGAGTTTGCTCAATGCTTATGCAACTTGTGAACTACTTGATGGCCCTTAAAATAATCCTTTTATATGTTTAGGGTTAGAAGAAAAGAAGATCTAAACACATAATCACGGATTCTAAGAAATCAGATTAGAATTCTGAATTTCTTAAATCTCGACAGATAAGCTGTCGAGCAACTATCGAGCAAGTGTCGAGCCACGGGCTGAACAGCTTCCTTAAACCTCAATAGATGTAGTTGTCGAGACAGTTGTTGAGCTTTAATGAATTTGCACTTCTCAGCTTGTATCTTGGATAGACTTGATGACTTCAACACTTGATCTTGAAACTTTGTTTCTTGAAGTATTTGAACACATCCTAGAACTACCCAATTACAAGTAAAGTGCGTTTTGTCAAAAGATTAGTCAATTACATAAAATCATGACATATGTTCTTAACATGTGAACCACATATGTCCTAACAGATCAAATGCTCTTTTCGATCGATCGAACCGGAATCAAATAGCGATTAAACCATCTAGAAACTCCAGGATTATTTTCTTACTATTTCGATCAATTGAGCCAAAGTTTCAACCGATTGAAAATGCTGAATTTCAAATTTTCACTTAGAAAATTCCAGAACTTGAATTTTCACTTTAACAACTTTATGAAACAATATTCTCCAAACTCAAATATCATTATTATAACCTATCCATGTATATACCTATATATACAACAATCCATAGCTAGTTACTTTTCTAAGATAGAATTTCATAGTATGAAATATGCCAAAAACACTGCTATGACAATTTAAAGGGCCAAAGCAAAAGAATGAACGTAATTAGCCATGGCTTACCACATCTTACATAATGAGATTTTTTTTTTTCAAACAGTAATTCAATTTCATCAGCAGAAATTCAAGTTCATGTGTGAATGCAATCCCATTATCCCAATTCCAATTATAACCAAACATATAATATTCAATCAGTAGATTCATATTAGGATTTAGAACTAAAATTCTATGTGTTTTGTTGTTGGTACTCCCAAATCATAAGGATTTGCATAAAGGCACCATAGTCCATAAATAACTTCAACAGTATGCAAACAATACTTCCACTACAAAAAAATTGGACTATTGCAGCGGGTGCAAAAAACGCCGCTATATGTCGCCTATTGTGGCGTTTTTTTCGACTATCGCTATAGGTATAGTCTTTTGTGGTGTCCTATAGTGGCGGGACATAAAACTACCGCCATATATATGTTTTAGTGGCGGTAACGTAGATATAGCAGCGCTTTTGTAATCTGCCGCAATAAATACATCATTTTGCACAGATGCTATAGTGGCGGTTGAGAAAAACACCGTAATATGCGAGATGTAGATGCGTTTTGTATGACCACCGCAATAGGGACTCCTTTTTACGGTGCTTTGCCTTAGTTATAGCGGCGGGTAAGACCGCCGCTATAGACCTTCTATCTCCCTGCTTCTCCCCAAATCTCCCCTTTGTTTTTTTTGGCTTTTCATTTTTAGCGCCTTTTCATTTTTGACAAAAACACTGTATCTGTCTATCTCATTTCACTCTATCTCTCTAACTCTTCAAAGACCCAAAACACACTATTCATTGTATCTCTCTCTAACTCTTCGTAGACCCAAAATCCCACCCAAACACCCAGCTCAAACACTATTTATCTTTTTAACTCTCTCTCTCTCTCTCTCTCTCTAAATCACAAACCCAAAATCCCACCACTGCTGCTGCCTTCACAACAACCCCACCACCACCACCAAACGCTCCGTGGCCGCCACCTAGGAACCCCAATCCACCTCGTCGACACCACCTAGCAACCCCAGTCCACATCGTCGCCGGCACCTCATTTCACTCCCAAAAACCAAACGCTCTCTCTGTAAGTTGTCTCGAACACTCTTTCTATTTTTATTTTTTATTTTTTTTATCTGTGTATTGGTTTGTGATTTTCAAATGTGCGTTGTTTTTGGTCTTGGTTTGTGTTTGGTTGCTGAGAAAATGGTAGAAAGGAAAGGAAAATTAGAGGGAAATTAGCTCGGTTCAAATTTCTTTGCATGCATGCATTGTTTAAGATAATTTGTCTACACTTTCATCTTATGGGGTTGATTTTTTTCTCTCTGTCTCAGTTTTGGAGTTTTTAAGGTTCTAGATTGCTTTGTAAAAGTCAGTTCCTTCTTGGTTAATTTTCACAAATTGGGCTTTATTGTATTTTTTTAATTAATTTTAATGATGGGTTTTAGGCATGTAAGATAATGTTGTTGGATTAAGGTTTGGTTGGGCTGATTTGGGAGTTTGGAGTTTAACAATAACTATTATGTTGCTGTTTGTCTGTGTGTTTTGATTTTTTGTTTTTTTTTTTTTTTGGTTTCATGCAAGATTGTATCTGGGTTTCTTTAAAGTTGAACTATGTTTTAATTTAGTGTGGTTGATATGCTTACTAATTAATTAGAAAGTTTTTAGAATGTAGTTCTTGCTAGTTATTGGTATTTAGATACAATGTACCTTTGGTCTGAAATTGTCTCATGGATTTTGCCAGAAAAGGGAAAAAAATAATGAAATAAGAGAATAAGACAGTTGTGTAAATGCCACCCTGGTGAAGCCCAAATATCCAATTATGTTTCTATTTGATTTGCTGGATTGTGTGATTTAAGGGTTTATACTCTATTTATCATCGATGGCTTACCAGAAAAGGGAGGAAATGCATTTTGGATTCAAGTATTGTTGTTGTTAATAATAATTAGTTACATGCAGCATTATATTTCATTCATATTACATTTTTCTGCTTTTGTTTTTGTTTTTGTTTCTTTTTTGTTATGTTATGTAATGTGTCCAGCATTATATTTCATTCATATCAACTTGTTTTTTACTTGTCATTGAGCTTATATACTTGTTTTTATTTTACACTTTGACAGTTGTGTTAGGTTCTAAATGTTTAGAACAATTGGCAAATCGTGAACACAAACTTGTCTAGATATAAATCTTAGAGTCTATAGGTTTTATTAGACAATGCTCAATGTGATTCAAGTCAAGATTCAAGAACATACAAGCTGTAGGAAGAAGATTTCATAATCTGTCTGATTCGATCGATCGAAAGTCGTATCTGCAGAATTTTAATTAAGCCCAAACAGCAATTCAAGCCCATTTAGGATTAGGGTTTCTAATCTACTTCTCCCAGTTTATAAAGGAAACCCTAAGCACGTTTTTATGTGGCTTTTAAGAGAGAAAAGAGTGTGCCTCTTTTGTATTTAGGGTTTTATTCCTAAAAAGCTCTCTTATGTCTTCTACCGGTGCTATTCCTTGAAGAATCTCAAGATCCGGTATTGTAGAAGTTGCTGCCTTCTCTTTTCATCAAAGGTGTTGATGATCTAAACCTTCAAGGGTGGTCTTGGAGTCACAAACAGGAGAGTTTGTGTTGCTAAACCTTTGAGTGGGATCTCAAAGTCACAAACGGGGGTGTTTGTGTTTTGCAAAGGCCAAAGAAAGAAGAAGTCCGTGGATTCGGAGCTTGCACGTGATCGTGTCAGTAAGTTCTACTGGTGGGTAGCAATAAGAAGTCAAGCGTGGGGGCTTGTAAGTCTTATTGTATGAACTTCGATTCTTTCTAATGGATTTGCTTTTTACCTTGAGGATAGCTAGGTTAAATCCTCCCCAGGTTTTTTACCGGTTTGGTTTTCCTGGGTTATCATATCGTTGTGTTATTTATTTTTCCGCTGCTATATATTGATATGATATATTTGTGTTAACCTAGATCTGTTAATTTGACTAAGTAATCACTTGGCTAATTACCTAGGTTAATTTGTTTGTGTTTTTAAAGGGTCTAAAAACTAACAAGTTGAAATTGCAAGGCGAAAATCAAATTTGCGCACGTGTTCCAAGAGCATAACTGTGGAAGGAGCTTCTATAGAACATGTGGATGAAGAAACAAACCAAGAAATGCACGAAGCTTCTACGCAAGGTATAGGTTTTCAACTTGATATCAAATTTGCTATTAGTTTGGTTAAAAATTCTATTAAAAATAAATAAATAAAGAAGCAGCCTCTATGTCTCAACCCCTGCCCTATATGTCTCATGATGGTTGTTGTCTATTTTTATATTTTTTTTAAATGTGACAGTTTTATTTGTTATGCCTATATGCATGTTGAAACTCTCAAGTTCTATAGTTAGGTTCATGTTAATCATTTAATTGCTAATCAATACAATCATGCTCAAGTATGTTATTCAAACAACAATAGTATCAATCATAGTTGCAAATTTAATAAGCAAAACATGTATCCATGCCTTCTCTCTAATCCACCTAGATAGTTGAATTTTATTTAAAAATTCTTAAGTTGAATTTAAACTGAAAATTCGATTCCACTTTATTTAAATTGATGCTAATTTCTTAAGTTGAATTTTCTAATATTATGCCCCACATCTACTAACTAGTAAACAAGAAGATAGAGAAAGAAAAGACCTTTGTTTACTATTTGTTTTTTTATTTTTGTTGGGTTCTCATTGTTTATCTTTGTATTTGTGTGTTTTTAGATAAATTAGCCATCTTTAATGAGAAATCCTCTGTATATAGCAAATATGAGGGTCTTTCTTGGTTGGTTTGTTTTTACTTAATCTTTGTTGGGTTTTCATTTTTTATCTTTATATTTGTGTGCCTTTTATTTTTAGTTTTTATTTTGATCTTTGTTGGTTCCTGATTGCTTAGATAGGTATTTTTCTGCAGTTAGTGGAATTAGCTTATTGTGTGTGAAATACTCATTATAAATTAAGAAAATGGTTACTTTTTTCTTTGTTTGTGGTCTTATCTTATCCATAAAGTGATTATGAGGAATTGATTGAACTGGAAAAAAAAGAGTAAACATTTTTCTTGTTTTTGTTGTTTAGGAAGTGATAACAGTTAAAATTTTAACATTTGATGAGTGTCTGTGTTAAAATCTGTGCCAATTTTTTCTAGTAATGCATGATTTAAATTTTAGATGTGCAGCCACCTATACGTGCATTTGTGGGCCAAGCAAGTACTTGGAAGTTTGGGATCTTCCCAAGGACCAAGTAATTAACTTGCCGCTAAATAGTACGCATCAGTCGATTAATGAGGGGGCGAGGGCTTTCACTAGTTTCTTGGGGATGATTGTGCAGAAACCCCACATATGCCCGATTAGATATTTGAGTTGGAAGGACATGCCAGAAAAACTTAAAGAAGAGTGTTGGCGTCTTGTAGAGGTAAACTAGGAACTTATAATACTTGTAATTATGACATTTTAGCATGCTTGTTGTAGTTCTAATTCTAACTCAATTATTTGATTGTAATTTGCTAACTCAACTATTTGATTGTAGCGAAAATACGCCGTCCCTACTAATCCTATTGCATATGCGGGTTTGAAGACATTTACCTTACAAAAAATTAGGAAGGCTTGGGGGGATCACAAGTGTAGGCTAAAAACGGCTCATTACATACCGCATCTAAGAAACAAAGCATGGGTGAAGAGCAACGGACCCAAGGGATGCATACCAGAAGATTGAGATATTCCTGTTGACCATTGGTATACTGAGGATGCGGTGGTATGTTCTTTTTAATTATTTTTTTTTAAGATGTGCTTAATCTGTGTTTTTTGGTTTTCATTACTACCATGTTGGTACTGTGCTTTGTTTCTGTATGAATAAGTTTTTATTTTTTATTTTTTTTATAACACAATAGTAAGTATGGAGTTGTTGTTGTTTGATTGATCTTATGAGTTTTTGTTTTCAGTTTGATGCTTTGAAGTTTTCTCTTGCACTAAGAATGTGGATTGAATTTGAAAAAATTGTTCTTGATGGTGCTTTTTGATTCAAGATCCTCAAATTCAAATTGAACTGTAGCTTATTCCTTGCTGAAAGCTCGAAATTGTGTGAAAACACAAGAGCTGTTTAGACCTCCAAATTAAAATTACAGCTCGGTTGATTTTACTCTAACTTAACTAAGTGCGGAATAGAGTAAATGCGGCGTATAAACAATAGACTACTCTAAGCCATATTCATCAATTCACAGCAATAAAATGAAAGCTAAAAGAGTAGGGAAGAAGAATGCAAACACAAGATAACATGCCGATGTGTTATCGAAGAGGAAACCGAAGACCTCGGCGTAAAACCTCTCCACCGCCCTCCAAGCGGTAAATCGATCCACTGGAGAATAAGTTGGAGTATACAAATAACAAAAGACCCTCTAAGCCTAGTCTACCCCATGTACTCGAGCCCTCCAAGCTCCTGCTATCAACTGACTTCGTCAAGCCTTGTCTTTTCTAGCTTTCCGAATCACGTAATTCAACCTGATTGCATCCACCAAACATATGGCTTCTTCCAATGCTTCCCAGTAGCACCAAAACCTCACTTTACACTCAGAATGAGTGTGGTAAGTGTTTGTGCTATCAACCTCTCAAGGATTTGGAAATGGAGAGGTAGGAGTTGAGGAAAACCACAATGGATTGTATAGAGGATTGTCGGGTATAACAATCTCTAACTCTCAAGGGTTGTGGCTAGGGTTTTCTCTCAGAAAAGTACTCCTCTGAATATGTGGGTAATGTGGGTATATATAGTGTGTGTAGGACCTGGTGTATCAGATATGACAAATTGGCAAAACAGAATGTTTCGTGGGTATCTCGCGAGAAGGCCTTACCCACGAGACACTCGCGAAAACCAGTTGTCACCATTTGTCATGACTCTTCACATTCCAGTCATGTGCTGAGAAAATGCTTCACTTCAGGGGAAGGCTTCTCGCGAGCTACCCGCGAAAACTTCTTTGCTTTGTACTTGCCTTGAGTCTTTACACTCTCTCACACACACAACCCTCACAAGAAATCCCACATAAAATACATGATATATAAGATTAAACAAAATTACAATCAAATTTGGCACGGAATTAAAGCCAACACAAAATGGTTGTAAATCATAACTTTACACTTGCAAGTGCTAATATCCTGATAGCACTTTTGTTGGGCAAAAAGGAGGTATTTCTTGGGGTAGGTAGGACACAGGGAGATAAGGTAAAGGGGCAAAGACCTATGGTTTGTAAAAGACCTATAATTCTATTTTGTAATAAAGTCCATTTATAGAATGAAAGTGTCACTTCCAAACCTGTGGAGCTAGCCCTATCTCTAAGTGAATAGTAGAGCTAAACGAAATGATCATTTAACTTGCTTCTCAAAAGATGGCAATAAGAAAGCCGAAATAGCAAATTCCTTAAGAGTGAGCCCTATTTTCCTGCAATGAATGAATTTACATAAGGAGAACAGAGTCCCCCAACCTTGCCCTTATTTTTCCTTTTTATTTTTCAATATAATCACAAAAACAGTAGCTGCCAGTGCCACTAGGCTCTGAGCTTAGATTTCTTACTAAATTTGGAAAAAAATTAGTCATACTTGTTAGAACTTTGTGCATTTTCAATGATATCTTTTACGCCAGAAAAGTCCTTAACAATGTCTCAGTATTTCTAGAGAGTAAAATTTACAGTAATTACAATTAAGCTGCATGTGAATTGCACTCAATCACACAAGCAGAACTAACACTGAACTGCATGTGATGCACAATATAAAATGGAATCTCTGTTGACATTTGGAAATCCATAGATTATATTGCAAGGAGACACCCAAGCTAACATCTTTCAATATTGGATCAAACAAAAAGTATAGGAATGCAAGAGAAAACTAGCAACCAGTAACAGGTGGCAGCTTAATGACTCCATAGATGGGATAAAAGCAATATTGTATAATCAAAGTTTAATGGCAATGATATGCAAATAATAAACCAAGAGACATGTATGGCCAACATTATCTATATTCTACAGTACAAATTCAAAATTCATTGTTATGGGTATAGATTGTTGACCTTCAATCTCCTCATCATCAAGTGGAGCATCTTTGTTGAATTCAAACCGTTCCTAACCTGAGCCTATGCCCTTTGTTTCATCTTTTTCAACTGCATATAAAAGTGACATTTTAATAATACTATAATAGGAATGAAAGATGGTTAACTAGCAACCACACAAAGAATTTTAACTACAATTTTTTGTTTTGTATAGGTCTTCTATTATGCATTTTTGGCTGATGGGTATCAATAAACTTTTAGAATTTGGTGGGTTTTTGTGAAATCAATATGAAGAGGTTAATTGTTTTAAATTTTTGATAGAATGTGCTTAGCTGGTTATTAAAGGGTGTTCTTTTGAATGTTAATTGCTGCATTTCATTGAGGAGGGTTTGAATTGAACTAATGCTGTCTACGTAGTTCAAATGTGTATGTGTGCTTTCTGATGTGGTTTTTGAATTTGTGTTTTTTGACTCACATTGGGGCCAATTCTCCCCCTTTGCACTTGTTTTGTTTGTAATCTATCATTCATTATCATTTTATTTACAATGTACTGTGTGATTTTCATTTTTCATTTTTCTTTTGTCAATGTTTCATGTGATTACTTCAAAACAGATGTAGATTAATGCAATAGGTAAAGTGTTTTTTCCCCTTGTTATGGTGTTTTTTTGTCAAATGCTATCAAAATATATTTTTGATAATCACTATCAAAATATAATATAGGCAAAAATCACATTTTCGTCCCTACATTTTCACGCGATTCCTACTTTGGTTCCTAACTTTTATTTCCACCGCTTTTAATCCCTATCTTGAAACACACATCTCGTTTTTGTCCCTACTGTTACATCAGAGACGGAAAATGCACATATGGCAAACAGAGTGCAATGTTGGCACACTAAAAGCTTACGTGGCCATTAAAATATTATTAAAAATACTTATTTGGCATTTTTAAATACCACATTAGCATTTTAATTAATAAAAAAATAAAAAGCCCAGAAAATAAAAAGCTAGGCCAGAAAATAAATATAAAATATAAAATAAACATTAATCTTATTAATTTTTTTTCTTACTTTTCATTTTTTTTTCTGTAAGAACATACATCCTCAAGCCTAGAATAGTTCAAAACCAGAAAAATTCACATTTGGGTGGACTTTGGAATCCTTTGATCTTGATTAATTATTTCTTATCTAAATGAAGAACACACAAGTAAGAAGAGAAAACAATATCAAAAGCACCCACATCACAATAACCAAAAACCCGAGCTCTAACATTCCAATCCTCAAAATTGTACCTCATTTTCTCAGCTACCAAACAAAAACACATACAAAAAAAAGTGCCATTTAAGCTCTATAACCACATCAACCTCACAAAAACTTAACCTTTTCCATTACCCACATCACAAATAACCAAGAACCCAAGCTCCAAATCCCCATCACCAAAAATTTTCCCCCATTTTCTTAGCCACCAAACAACCCCACCAAATTTTTTTAAAAAGAAAGCTCAAAGGTGAGATTACAAAGCACGTCGAGGATCACCACGGGCTTCGAGTAGGCCTAGTCGCTCTGGTGCTCCTCAAGCTGCTCCGCTGCGGTCTCCTGAACCATCATCGATGACTTGCACATCACACGGCGGCTGCTGGCTTAGTGGAGGAACTGCGCGGCCTGGTGGAGGCTCTGGCATTGCATGAATCGGTGTTGATGATTGGATTTTCTCTAGGGTTTGTTAAGGATTTGTGGTCTGGAATTTATGGATTTTGGTTTGATGATTGGGTTTTGTTTTGTTTTTGATGTTGGATGATTTAGATGTTTTGTTGTTGATTTGGTTGGGTTTTGATTTACTGGTTTTGGAGATATGTTTGGGATGAAATTCTATGTATTTAGTTGAATTTGTGTTAGAATGTTGGAAAATAAAATTTTTGAGTACTATGTTCTTCGTTCTTGTGATCTGGGGTTGTGTTCTTGTAATTTGGGTTTAAATTCTTGTTTATTCATGTTCTTCAACATGAATAAACAATCACACTTGCTTCGGAGAGAGGTTGGTGAGGTCGATTTCAAGCTCAGGGTTTTGGTTTTTTTTTTTTTTTTAAATTATAATTTCTAGGTTTATGTTCTTAAATCTGGGTTTGTGTTCTTGTTGTTCTTGTTCAAGACACACTTAAATCTCAATTCATGTGAATTTTGGTTTTTAATTCTGTTTTTAATTTTTTTATTTAGTTAAAATTAATAATTTTTTTTAATTTAAATGTTGACGTGGCCTTTTTTAATGCCAAATAACATTTATTATTATTATTTTAATGGCCACGTTAGCTTTTAGTGTGACAACAGTGCACTCCATTTGCCACGTGTGCATTTTTCGTCTCTGATGTAACGGCAGAGACAAAAACAAGACACGTTTTTCAGGATAGGGACTAAAAGCGGTGGAAATAAAAGTTAGGAACCAAAGTAGAATCGCGTGAAAATGTAGGGATGAAAATGTGGTTTTCGCCTATAATGTACTATTTAAATTGCGACTTAATCATTCCTTCTATCATGATTCATGAGTGTTTAAGAGTCTTGCCTTGTATGAGATGTAACCAACAGGTTATCCAAAGGTGGTATTTCTAATCAGACTTATTTTATTTGGCTCCGAGGGGAATTACTGTAAAGAAAAAAACAAAGGAAGGAACTTTTAAATTAACTTTTTTTATAATTTTATTGTTTTAGTTAATGTGAATTGTGAAAATCAACTCGACCAGACCAAATATTTGGAGTTGGGTGAATTGGAAGTGCTTGTCATTTTAGGTCCTATATAATGAACAACTGAAATTCAAAAGTACATTATTTGTTTACTTATTTCTCAATTGAAACGATTTGCTAAATAGCACCTTTACTAAACAATGTTAATTTTCTATGATTTTTCTGTATGAATAAGTTTTTTTTTTTAATAACACAATAGTTAAATTAGTAGAACACTTGTGTTTGTGTGTAAAAATGTAAGTCTATTTGTTTGTTTTTGTATTCTTTGACTCCATAATTTTGTAGATAGAGTTAGAGAAGAATAAGGTCTGTCATTCTAAACAGGAGGACTTATATACTGCTGGTTCATGTAGCTTTGCCATGCTGTAAAGAAGGTAATAAGTATTATGACTAATATGTAATTGATTTGACTTATCTTAAGTTTATGTGGAACCAATATGAATCACTACATAAATATGTTGTTCATATTGCAGGCAAAAGAGGATGGACGTCCTGTAGAGAGTGCAGCATTATATGTTTCACTACATACTCGTAAAGATGGAACTGCAGTTAATCCCGTAGTGCAAGCAAAACTGGAGAGTAATCCATTTTATTACATTAAATTTTATTACTGCCTGCTTTTGAGTTTGTAAATGGGAGCTTAATGAAATGAAGGTTAACAAAACAATAATATGGAGGCAGTGGCCTCCATTATTTGATTCATAAGAATTTTATTTGTTAAGTGATTCTTTTGTTCTTTTTTGTTGCTTTTTTTCCTTTGGTGGTATCTTTGAACTTATTATTATTTAGATTCTGATCTTCTAGTATATATTTTGCTTTGCATTCACTTTATGCCAATCATAAAAAACTTATTCTTGTTTATATCTTTTTGTCTTCTCTACATTTTGGTTAGAGGGTGAAATGGTGTTGGGGGTTGGGATCAATATGACTTCTGACCACCACAAAAAAGGAACACTGAACCTATTATAGGATGAGCAGGCCTCTTTAGAAAGCATTTCATTGTTTATTGTTGTTACAGATTGAGTTCAAGATGCATAATATTATAGGATGTGTTTGAATGTGAGAAAAAGGCACTAAATAAATGATAATGATCAAGATTTATTAAACATATTCGTATCTTTTCAAAGGTTGTTTGGACCTGAACTATGAGGCTTTTTTCTGAACAAGCAATCTATTAGACATTTGGTTCTTGCCAGATATTGCTCAAATCTTGTTGGTACTGCTATGCCATAATTTCAAATCTTATTTGTACTATTCATAAATGATTGCTCATTAAATGCTATTTAAAAATTGCTCATTGAATTCATATATCAGGATAAAATGAGGGAATTGTTGGCTGAACCTTTGAATCAATTGCAATCATCTGACACAAGTGGTAGTATTGCATAGGCACCAGACGATGTGTTTGCCAAAGTGATGGGTAAGGAGCGCAAAGGTCGTATTCGTGGGGTAGGATTTCGTCCAAGCCCAAGTGGCCGAAGTAGCAAGAGTGCTCTCACGGACCTTCAAATACGATCAAGTCAATCAAGGGATGATGAAGTTGCACAACTGAAGGCTTCCTTGGCTGAGATGCAGGAGAAATTGTCCGCTTTTGACAAAATGAAGGAAAGACTTAGCCAATTTGAAGAGATGGAGCAAAGAATGGCTCGCATGCTTCAACAAATGCAACAAATAACTTCACAATGCAGTCAAGTTGGCATTAATGTTTGTTTAATTCCTTTGATTGGTTACTTTTATAATTTTCATTCTCCACTGTACAACCCTTGGATGAACGTAACAATCAATATTAGGAACCCCAAGGCAGTAGCAGGACATCCTGTCACTCCCAATACAAGCTTGATAGCACAATGATGGATTTGATAAATTATACTTTTAAAAACAAATATACTAGTTTGATACTTTGATGCATACTTTAATTGTTGTTGTTTGTTTTAATTTTGATTTGGTAGGAAATAACAAGCTTGATAATGAGCCAATTTTGTAGCATGATGTGTTTGAAGATGAGTTGTAGAGTTTGGTTGTCATGGTTGAAAACATAATTGATAGCACAATGATGGATTTGATATTATACTTAAAATATATATAAATATATATATATATATATATATAGTTTGATACTTTGATGCATGCTTTAGTAAAATTTTGGATGGCTTTTTGTTAGTGTGTGATGCTGGCTTGCTTCCAATAAAATACTTACAGGCCTCTCAGTTACAATAATGTGTACTCTTCAGTACAATCCTGTTGATGGTTTGGCTTTTGCTGATTGTTGGGGTTGTGATTTGGTGGAATAAAAGTTATTTAGTTAAATAACTTCAAGCTAATCTTTTGAAATGATACCCTATAGAAGCAGGTATGAACTGTTTCATTTGAAAAGTTAAAAAGCTCAATAACTCAATAATGCAATACAAATTGGCTTAAAATATTAAGAAGTTGTGGCTTAACATATACATAATTTTTAGATAGGAGAAGGCTGTTATCAGGTAGCCATGAAGACATTAGATATCTTCATTCATGCTAGCATAAGTTCTCTCTCACAATAACATTATAGCTATAATGATAACACAGCTCCTCATACTTCTCAAGCAAAATCAATTTCTTGAACAGTCATCCCACAATAGAATTAATGCAGCTTCAACAGGGCCTCTCTAACATTTGAATAAGTAGAATGAAGGTGGGATTAGGCTACTCAAGAACCAAACATCAACTTTAACTTACTAGGTACACAACTTGGGGTAAAAAATATATACCTATAAAGGCTTTAAAACAATAAAAACATTGAAATGGCTGGTAGTCCAAAAATCAAAAATTTAAATGACAGAAAGAGAAAACATTTACACCTAAAGGCTGACAAAGTCAAAACTGCAACACACTAAAGTAACAAAATAGAATATCACATGAACACATATAGTTCATTACCAGGTTGACACAAATGAACAGAATTCTAGGGAGAACTGATCTGATGGAGCTGAAGGTGGTGGGCTTTCCACAATTGCCTCCAAAAGCTCATAAAAGCTTGGCCTGCTTTGCTAATCTTCAGATTGCATATAAGGAAACCTTCCTATTACACACTCAAGTACTACCCTACCCAAACTCCAAATATCACTGCTATAATCATAAGTGCTCCCACTGATTCTCTCTAGCTAAAACACAGATTAAAAGCATTAGAAAAAACTTCAAATTTTTTTTTTTTTTTGGGATAATCATCCCACCAGAATATGCTTTATGTGGGATTTAAATGAGAAAAAAAAATGCTTTAAACACTAAAGAAAGAGCTTGCATCATAATAAATAAAATAAAATTGGAGCAATGAATTAAGGTGTTATAGAAGGTAAGAAACTCCACCTACCGACATGTAGTTATAGGTTCCACAAATGTATCCCTTTGACCCATAGAGCTAGCTAGCACTGCACTCACACCAAAATCAGTAATCTTCACCTCCCCTTTGTGGTTTACTTGCAAATTGGATGGTTTGATGTCCCTATGTATTACATGTCTTTCATGGTGCAGGTACACAAGACCCAGTAAAACCTGGATTATAAACATAGATCTTTAGTCATATGACAAGACTTTCTTCAAATGTTGCAGACAACAACAATCTTAACTTAGTCTTAAAGCAAGAGGAAATTAGCTCATAGACCTGCTTGCAGACAACAACAAGATATGGTTCAAGAACCGTTTTAACTTGTTTGATCACATCTGCTAGGGATCCACGATCCATGTAATCTAACACAAGGGAAATAGCTCCATTGTGATAGAAAGAATGATAGCAAACTACAACATTTGAACATTGAGATGCTTGATTTATTTTCAACTCTTGCACAATCTGCTTACGTATATCCACAATACATAGAAGACGTCAAAAAATTTCATAACTTAAAAAGGAAGCACTGCACTTGCACATTAGTTGGAAGCAATGGAAAATGTCATTTGACTTGAAAACCATTTACTATTCTTTTATTATTGTAACTGAGAGGGTTGTAACTGTTGATGGCATCAAGTTCTTGGCTGCACTGCACTGCACCTACACATGTCTGGGTTCTTTCACTTTTATTTGAAGGACTTGCCCTATCACATTTCATTGTCATGGCTCTTGTATTTGATACTTTTGTAGTACTGTTTGTGCAGGTCTAGTTCTTTGTCTTGGTTTTTATTTTATTTTTTATGTAATCACTTTGATTGCATTGGTTTCAATGTTGTGTCCTAATTATTCCTTTTTTTTCTTTTTTTTTTTGTATGTAGGACGTTCTTCCGATCCTACAATCCCCATCTCTCTAAAAATCATCAGCCGCATCCCATCAACCAGGTAGTTCATAAATTTTATGTTGAGGGCATTTTGTGTACAAAGAATCACATTTGAACTCTAAACTCATTTTTTGCAAGTGTTGAAAAATATTTTGCAAGTGTACAAAGGACCACATCTTTCTTTTGTTAATTTTATGATGATGGTTATAGACAAAGTTATGTATTTGATAATATATTTCTATGTTAATATAATGTTAGATTGGAGACATTTGTCGTATTGTCTTAGTGGAGCTAAAATTGTTATAGGTTATTTGTAATAGAATATTTCTATGTTAATATAATGTTAGTTTGGAGACATTTGTGGTGTTATCTAGTTACATTTGTGGTATTGTCTTAGTGGAGCTAAAATTATTACAGGTTATTTGTAATAGAAATGTGGTTTTAGAACCCAGGAGGGAAATTTTTTTTTTACCTATAGCGGTGAGCAAAAGCCGCTGCTAAAGAACAAAAATTATGAAATAATTGGAGGCCTACAGCAGGGTTTTTGGCCTGCTGCTAAAGCCTCACACATATAGTGGTGGGTGTAACCACCGCTAAAAGGTGCATAAAGTTTGTTGTTGAATAAACCCTATAGCAGCGCTTACTGCCCGCAGCTAAAGGTTGTCACATATAGCGGCGGGTTTAGCCCGCTGCTTAAAGGTCAATTGACCCGAATGGTACCCTCATACGGCGGTGTTTTACTGCCTACCACAATAAGCCAAAAGCGCTGCTAAATGGTCTATCTATTGCAGCGTTTTTTGTTTACCGCCGCAATAGAACTATTGTGGCAGTGCAAGGCTAGCGGGAGGAATTGCCGCAATATCCCCCGCTGCAATAGGCCAAATGGTCCTTTAGCGGTGGTTTTGGCCCGCCGCAATAGTCCAGTTCTTTTTGTAGTGTTCCTAAAACATGCATTTGCCAATTATAAAGTAAAATTATAGTGACAAACAAAAGAGATGGAAGCGCCTCTAATTTGGTCATCCTGACAAAGCATTTGGACCAATGTGGTCTTCCCACGTCCTCCAGGAGCAGTCAATAGAAGCAGCTGCACCTCCTCCTTCGACAGCAGCGTCTTCAAATCCTTCATTGGCATATCAAACCCAACTGTAAAAACCGGGGGTTCACAAACCGCACGTGACACCTTTGGTGTCTCCATGGACCTGGTCGAATCCATACTCTCCCAAATACCACTCACAATTTCTCTAGTCTCCAACAAAGTCCTTGCACCATGTAATTGCAAATCAACCTGACAGAACCTCAAAATGTCTTATTCCAACTTAGAAAGTTTGCTTGAGTACTTGACTATTAGAACCAAGTTCCACCACGGGATTTGCAAGCACTTGCGAACCAGCTCCCTACCTTTCGTCATTTCTTCAATCAAGCTCTGTGTATTCTCTACTGCGCGACCACGTTGTTGGTTTGATAGTTCTATAACTTCGACCGCTTGTGCCAAAAGATCTAACATGGAATCGAGGCATTTAAGAATGCGTTTGAATTGACGGGCATTTCTTACCACATCCTTAACTCTTTCACATAACGACGTTAAGACCTGTCCAAATCCTACTCCAACAAGAGACCCTGCAATGCTCAGAGGCATAACTTTGCTGCTGCTTCTTCTTCTTCTTCTTCTTCTTATTTCTTTAGGATGATGAATGAGAATTTTATCCAAACAAATGAAACAGTGCAAAACAATACAAGTAAACTAAACTAGCAGCAAATCTGATACAAGAATAACTACAAAGATGGAAACCAGTTGAGATCTCAAACCCTTCAATTTCTTCCCAGTTTCTTTGTGCTGATAATAAGTAAACGGAACAAAAAATACAAAATATATAAAGTAAACTACTCATCGCAGATTGACTGACTGACACCGTTGAGTTGACTGTACGTGGAAGCTCCTTATTTGCATTGCATACAAAACATACCCACAGACCACATTGTTTCTTTTTTCTTCATCAGGGAATAGCGAATTGCCAAAAATGGGCTGGGCCCAAAATAAAGAAGAAGAAGAAAAAAGATCTGCCTATCCCCGTGGACGTGAAAGTGGGTATAGTGTTTGGTTGGGCCACTCTTTTTCTCAAAACCCAGTTTCAATTTTTGCTCGTTTTCCCTTTTTTTTTTTTTTGGGTACAATCGCTAGCCTAAGTAAATTCACCGACCACCCTCTGCTTCAATATACTCGGAAGTCGGACCTCATACATGATAATCGTTTCCCTGATATCTATGTTAATTGTGATGGTATTGTGGATGCCTAGAACATGTTTGATGAAATGGGTGAACAAGGATTTGTTCTTGGAACACCATGATATTGGGCTATGCAAATGTGGGGGGAAGCTTTAAGAGGCTACAAGGTTGGTTGAAGGAATGCTGCAAAGAGATAACATTTCACGGGCGGCAATGATGTCGCGTTACGTTCACCATGACTGGCCTAAAGAGGCGTTGGAATTTCATAGAATGAGGTTAATACATTGGAATTCAAAATCGAGTAAGTTCACTATATCCAGTGCTCTTCCTGCTTCAGATTCATGGATATATAATGTGGAATGGATTGGATTTAGATGAGGCGATTTGGAGTGTTTATCAGACCCGTATGGGAAATGTGGGAGTATAGAGGAGGCTAGGCAAAATTTTGACAAGATGGTGGATAGGGATGATGTATCTTGGACAGCGGTGATTGATAGATCTTGGAGGATTGGACTATGGAAGAGGGATTTTCTTTGTTCTCGGTGTTGATGAGATTGGTGATTAGGACTGATGGTTTCATGTTTGCTGAGTTTTTAAATGCTTGTGCTGATCATGTTGCATAGGACCTAGGCAAGCAAGTTCATGGCTACATGACAAGGATAGGGTTTGATTTCCTATCATTTGCAGCAATTGTTCTTGCTCATATGTATTCAAAGTGTGTGAATATTCAGAATGCTAAAAGGGCATTTAAAGGAATGGCTCGACCAGATTTAGTTTCATGGACTTCCCATGATTGATTAATTTGATAAAGTACTTTGATAAAGGAAAAGGGTGGATTAACACGTATAACAGATCATTCTGCTTGTACCACTGAGAATATTATTAACCAAATGCCCATGAAACCTGATAAGATCTTTTGGGCTTCCCTACTTGGTGGTTGTAGAATTCATGGAAACTAGTTACAAATATAAAAATTGAAATAACCCATGGAATATGCCAAAAGAATGACCAAGTATAATTGTACATCATTCCGGGCCTCTGCAGCTGCATGATGTCTTCATTAGCAAAGCATTCAACTATTCTAACACCTTCCTCGCATCATGGTGAGTGACAGAGAAAGCATCACAAAAACCAACTGAATCTGAGAAGCCCAGTTCACTTGTTGACCCTATAATTAGATGTTTTTTTCTTTTGCTTCGGGGTACAACGCTTGGGTGGGATCAATAGCTTCAAAGAGAATCATATTTGAAAAATGAGGGCCCAATGGCAGCACACCTCAGTAACCTTTCAATGCCATTAAGAATAACTAGCAGACTACCCACTCGATGCGTGAATAATGCTGTAAGCTTCTATGCAAGAAGCTTATGGAAAATGTTGACCATATAATAGAGTAATAACACAAATTATTGTTGCAATAACATTAAGGTTTTGGTTGAATTAAAATAGTACAAATTCAAGTGATAAAGAATTTAGACTATAGCATAATTGTTATAAAAATTAGAAATTAGTTGAAGCAAATAGTTTGTCATAAAAAGCAAGAATTTTAAGTTGCATGCACATATCCTTTTTTTTTTTTTTTTTTTGGGTGCTAAATTGATATGAAGCCTCTTAATTTGGAAATACACTTCAATGACTATGAGGTGCATTTTCATAAGAAAACAAAACAGCACAAAATTCAATTTTGGTTGTAATAATTTTCAAGCTCTTTCTCAATCGAATACCTCAAAGTGACGTGCTTTAGGTGCTGAAGGCCAATTATTCAAAGTTACATGCAAAGATGAGATTGAAGGTTAAATGCAAAATTACTTCAATAAAGTTTCACATAACATGACTTCATGTTTCAAAATAATATATATGAAGTTATTTTTATGGCTGCACATTTCCTCTGTAACAGAATCATTATTACAAATAGTTTAACAATGGAAGAACACTAAATGACCAAATACGGTGATATGGAACTTTATAGAAGATAACAAAATGAATTATAATATATTGCACATTTGATATACATAGGGCGAAGAGTGAATTGTTACAAATTCCAAATAATTTGTAAATAAAAAATAAAAAGAAATCATATGAATTTCTAAATCCATATGGTTCACCATAATTCCATTTAAATAAAGTTGTAAATATTTAAGGCCAGGTGACTCAATATTGTATCTTTGAATGAGATCTAAATTGACGCAAGGCCAAATGGGGTCCCATTACTTACATGTGTTGGGTCACCACCAACAACGAATACCATATTCTCCCTTAAATTGGCATCAGCAAGCAGCCAAGCATCAAAGGTCAATTTGTTTTTGTAAATATGAAATCGTTTGCTGAAATAATATTTGCAAATACATGTCATGTTAGATTTGTCTAGCTAATAACAATTCTCCAATCTTATACTAATCCTTGATGTGTATTTTTTATTGTACAATGAGCATATTGTAGTCATTGACAAGCAAATTCCCCTTTTCTAGACCAAATTCCATGATCCAGATGATCTTGGCAAGGGGGATATGAACTTAGAAAGTGCACTGGAAATGTAGGTGGCTGTTTAGCTTAGGGTTTTTTTCCCCTCTCTTTTTCCTTTCTTTCTTTTAGTTCTGGAAAAGAGAGATAGTGATTTGAGGGAGAAAATAGATTTTTTTTGGATAAATTTGGATAATAGATTGAGGAGATTGATGTAAATGCTCTTAGAGTCTATAATATGTTTATATAGTAAAAATAAATAAATAAATAAAATAAAATAAAAACACCTAAGGTTGCTAGTAAAACACCCACAGAACCCTAATTTACACTAATCATGAAATTAGGTAGCAAAATCGTAAATTTGATCAAAAATGACAGAACTAAAATTGCTTAGCTCAGCATGAAAGAAACCATAATTTGTGACTATCAGAACCTTGAGTTCATCCACTTTATCCACAAACACAAGTAAGGTGTAATTCATTGTCTAAAAATTCATAACAAAAATCTCAACTTTGGGAGCTTGAATGTTGCACCAACTCCAAGAGAATGATTCATTTGCAAAAAGAATTGTATACAATGTGACAAGCAATCAATATTTTGTTGTTTACATAGTGTATGTATATGTGTCTTTGTTAGAGAGAAAATGTGCATACCAATTGAAGTAGATAATAAGCGAGCATTAATGAGTTGATGTTTCTATTCTCTCTAGGGATGTGTGCGATTCAGTAGGGGTGGTTTTTTTTTCCAAATTTATTACCGAACCGATAGAGATCGATTTTTTCATAATTAGAACCGATGCACACCACCTAAGGTCTGTTTTCCGATCAATAGCGGTGCCCTTTTTTGCGGTCGATTTGGTTGGTTTGAAATATTAAAAAAAAAAGAAAAAAACTGTTTTTTTAATAATAAAAAAATTGGGCTGTCAAGCCTAATATCAATATATCAACTTGTTCAAGATTTCAAGTAAATACAAACAGTTTTTTTATTTAGCAAGCCATCTGAGCAAAACCTAAGCAAAATCTGTTCACATAAAAAAAATTTGTTCAACATAAAAAAAATATGTTCACCCAAATTGTAATAATCCAAACTATCTAAATTTTTTCATTTCATTCACCATGCAAAAATATTTTGAAATTGCCTCCATAAGAGTTCAACTCCCAAAATACTATCATGTAGGATATAATAATATCATTAGTGTCACTGTGTGTGTTAGTCTCAATAACAATAAGCGTTAATGTATCCACTTAATAACATATTATAGAACCATTTGTCACTGTCCACAAATGCCAAAAGAAAGATATACAAATTAAATTAGCATTTAGGCAAAAGAATGCTAATTGCTTGTATCCCTAATGATAATCCCACCCATGAATACCTAAATAACTACCATTAGTGAAAAGTCCACTACCAATAACATGTACAAATATAATTAGCATATAGGCAAAAGAATGATAATTCTTATAAGTCCTTTGTCCAGTAAGTCTGCACTATGCATCATTTTAGAACTCCTACAAAATACTAAACAACACAAAATAAACACGTGCTAATAATAATAAAACGTTTATAAACAATAAAATATTTATAATTAACACAAACGAATGATAATAGCAAGTATACTTACATAATACTAACTACTAACTAACTCCAAGCAAAGAGTAGCACATCACTCATCATCATCCAACACAACGGTGCTTGGATCCTCCTTCATAGGCATTGGGCAAACCAATGCAATTTCTACAATCCTATTCAAAATAAAATAACTCATAAGCATTGAGCAAATAAATAAACAATTGATATATACAACAAACACAATGAACATATATATATATATATATATATTTTTACCAGTGTCAATCTCAAAATCATTCATATCCTCCACATTATTCATGCACTCCCAAAGCTTTAGTGGTCTTTTTCTCTTTGCATCCTTCAACCAATTTTAGGTACAAATAAGGGCTTCAACTGTATTAAGAGATAGTGAACTACGAAATGAATCCAAACACGCCCCCCCATACTAAAAGCAGACTCAAATGCAACTGTAGAGACAGGAATAGCTAACATATCACAGGCAATTTAGGAAAGGACTCGATATCTAGAATAATTCATTTTCCACCACATCAAGATGTCAAAATCTTCCACATCAAGGTCCTCAAAAGATTCCAACAAATACCTATCCAACTCAGATTTGTTTTCCACACTGTCCTCGTCCGCCAAGTATTACTTAAACTTATTATTATAATTTTTAATGCGATCAAACAATGAAGCATTACCAACACTTGGGCTGGAGTCCCTAGACAATGAAGCACCACTACCACTAGAACTCAAAACTCCATTTTGACCCACTTTCTCCACATACAACCTTTTCAATGCATCTCGAACCTTAGAGCATATTGCATCCTCCTTGTCCTTTCCATACCACTCTCTAAACCAAAACTTTACATACTTCAATCTATACCTCGGATCAAGAACAACAGCAACAAAACTTCTCTCCACCACCTTGGTAGATCGTTTTCACTTATGTTCATAATCAGTCTTTGTCTCTGTCCTATAAGCTCCTGGCTGCTCTGATGCAAAGCCAGCTCTCTAAGAACATCATGTTGTGTGACAAAGTCATCATTGTAATATTTGTGCACCTCACTTGCATCTTTTCTGGTGAATGGGAAAAATTAGAAGCTTAGGACGTATTCGAAATTTTCAAGGTATAACTTTGTAAAGAGCTAACATAAGACAACGTGTCTTTTAAAATATGATCAACAGAAGAGTGAAACACGTCTCCACGCCTAAGACAGTTGATAACAATCTCTGAATTACCTTTGAAAGAGGACAAGTGAAAGCTTGTTTCAATGGTAAACTACACTGCTCACCTTGTTGCTAACCTCCACAGCCACAACGGAAGCTTCTCAAAGTGCTACTTAAGAAGCCAATTCAAGTTGATATCTTTCTTAGCCACCTCAATGTTAAGCTTGGTGAGGACGTCCTTGATAGGCTCCCATAACTTGGCCCTTTCTTCGTCACATACCACAATCATTAATTGCTTAAGATCTATTGTTGATTCCGGCAATGGATTACATAATCTCAAGCACCCTTTCATGTTAAGCACTTTTAAATTACACAACTCACCAATGTATTTTGGCAACTTGCTAATACTTAGGCAATCAAATATGTCAAGAATGCTTAACTTATGGAGGCTTCTAATTGACTCTGGCAACTCTGACAAATCAGTACATGACCTAATCCTTAGCACTTCTAAATTCACCAGCTTTCCAATACCTTTAGGCAATATAGACAACTTATGACAGTTGGTGATGCAGAGTTTTTTTAGGTGGACAATGTCACACAACCCAACAGGTAGTTCTATTATATCATTGCAATAGTCAATGTTTATCTCTTTTAGATTTGGCAATGCATATGAACCCTGGATAGTACAATTCTCAAAAGCATCACCAATATTGCACATAAATAATGATATTTTTCTTAAACTCTTCAATGGTACAAGGGTCTTACAAAGGGAAGAAATTGAAATCTTCTCCAACCTAATTCTCTTTAAATTGGGTAGAGACCAAAGCAGTTGAAAATTTTTTCTTTCAGCATGAAAGAAACCACAATTACTGACTATCAAAACCTTGAGTTCATTTGCTTTCTCCAGAAATTCAGGTAAGGTGTAATTCTTTGTTTGAAAATTCAGAACTAAAACCTCAAATTTAGGTGCTTGAATGTTGCACCAACTCCCCAAGAATGATTCATCTGCAAAAAATAAATTGTATACACCAAAAAATTCTTCAGGGAGGCTAAGCTAAATGTAAAATAAATCCAAAGAAAAACCTACACACACAAAATATGTTTGTAATATTAGTTAACAAATGCTATTTTCTTACATATAACAAAGTATTAACATTAATAAAAACTAAAAGATTTTTAACTCCTAACCATGAAATCAACATTTATTGTTTCTTCTAAAAGGAAAAAAATAATAATAATAAAAAATCATATCTCTAATTTTCTAAATGAAAAATTATAAAAATAAAGAATGTTTTTATTAAAAAGATTTACTTATATATTTCTAGGATATACTATTATGGTATAAGAGTATAGAGCATTAATAATATATGAACTTTTTCTATTTTTATGAAATACATTAAATACAATTTAAATTAATGAGTTATTCATGGTATAAGAGTAATTAGAGGAAACAAAAATGATGTATTTGTCATCTAAATAAATGTGTTACATGTCTTTAGTAAAAATCCCCAGGGGGGCAGGCATTATTTAATTTATATCTAAAGATGGATTTTTTTACCAAAAGTATAAGAGGGAGGATGGGTTTTTCAAAAGTCAAGGGGCTTATGCGCCCCCCCCCCCCCCCCCTCCCTCTACCCCTGATTGAATATGATGTGATCAGCACTCAATATTATGTAGGTTACATAATGTGTATGTGTGTGTATTTGGGAGAGAGAAAATGTGCCCACCAGTTGAGATGGATAATAAGCGTGCATTGATGGGTTGTTGTTTCTGTTCCATCCACCACTTTGGTAGATTGGTTCCACTTATGTTCATAATCAGTCTTTTCCTTTGTCCTATAGGCTCCTGGCTACTTTGATGCAGAGCAAGCTCTCTAAGAATATTATGTTGTGTGACAAAGTCTTCATTGTAATAGCTCTTGACCTCACTTGCATCTTTCCTGGTGAATGGGCAAATTAGAAGCTTAGAAAAATATTTTTTTTTAAAAATTCATTTTTCACACACACACACACACACACATATCCAACAAAATTAAGAATATAATTACAAGAAGTTATAGACTAACAAAAGTTAAAATCCCTCTCTTTTCCTAGGCAGAGTAATTGACATCTCTTATTGTTTCTAGTTTGGTATAAGTTTCTTTCCTTCTAGCCCTTTGTTGTAATCACATTTCGCATCAATGAAATAAAAAGTCCAAATTTAGCGCGGACAGGTCAAATAAACTATAATAACAAATTATTAATTGCCATTAAGCCATAAAGGGTCATAAATAGCTAGCGTACCTTGTCATCTCAAGGTTAGCCAGATTTCGAACGGTGAGTTCTTGCAAATTGGCAATTGCGTGGATGCCATCTTCATCTAGTTCATATAATTCTTCCCACATATCAATAAGTATAGCAGCAGAGATCCTTTGCTTTGCATAAAATGAACCAAGGTCCATGAAGCACTCTTTGATAATGATCTTGTCATCTGGAAATTCTAGGCTTTTTTGAAGATGAGGAAGCAACTCAGTATCAGAATTGAAAAAAAAATGACCATCAGACCATTTCAAAAGTCTACTGTGCCATACAACTGCATGTTGCCCACATAGTGAGCCACCAATCATTTTAAGGACCAATGGAAACCCCCCACAACCTCTTACTATCTGCAATGCAAGGAACCAAATAAACTCAATTACTATTCAAAATTCAACAAGGGTAATTTTTTCCAAGATTTAAATTATCTAAACGACATTAATTATTCAGAAATATGAAAACAGAGTGTGTGACAAAATTTTCCCCCTTTTTTGCAGTCCCATTTTGGAAAGTTGGGTTATTGGAAACAAAACAACCAAGCTTAAAAGTATGTATAAGTAGGAATAATGATTTTGGCAAAGTACATTTGGTATTATGTATGTACCCATGAAAAAATGTATATCTTCTAATATATATATTACAGATTCACCAAGTACCTTTTTGATATCTTCTTCTGGAATATAAGAGCTCTCATCTTGTAGGAATGCTGAGTGACAAAAAAGAGTCATTGCATCCACATCATTTAGTTGTTTCAAGTTATATGTATGTTTAAATCTTGGAAATGCAGTTCTTGAAGTAACCAAAATCTTGTAGTTTGGAATATTAAACTTAAACTTTTCAAAAAGGAATTCTGATCCAAGCCAGACATCATCCAGGATCAACAATATAGGATTAGGTCCAATATGACTCAACATTTGTGGTAGCTGGCAGATTGCATCTTCTTCACTTTGAATTTGATACTTAGGCTGATAACCCTTATAACTAAATAGGTTTTGTACAATGACCTTCACATTGGGAGTTTTAGAAACATTGACAAATAGAATATTGTTCGCAAACATGCCTGTATATCCAAAAACAATGTAGTTAGAAAACAACCTTGGAGGCACATTTCATGTCTCGTAAAATTACATTAAAAAAAAAAAACTCACATAATGGCTAAGTCATGAACAAAATTCCCAAGCCCAATCAAGGGAAAGGGTGAGAAGTGAGCCAACAAAAAAAAAAAGATCTGAGAAATACCACAATTATAGAGTCATGAGAATTGCTTTTCTTTTTTTCAATCATCTCCTAAAATGACATATTAATTAAGGAGGTGATAGAGAATATAACTTTGGACATAATAGAATGATTGAAAAGAATACAAGTGGTCGATCATAGATAGTTTGTTGACAATTCATAGCCAAACCACCAAAATTTGGGAATGAGGCTTGATTATTGTTGTTGTACCTCTTTCCTTTTACTACTTTTCTAAGGAAATAATTCCAAAATATGAAATATGCCAAAAACACTGCTTCAAGTGTTGAAAGGGCCAAAATAATTGAATGAACATGATTTGCCATGGCCACATATTGTTAGGAAAAACTGACCAATTCTTGGTGGGACCAAAGTCTCCCTCATTGGTGTCAACCAAGTGTGTATTACCAACATAAAGGTAATAGCTGTTAGCCACAGCAAATAACAATGATAAACTAAAAAGATATGCAATATCAATTCTAAGAGACAAATTATCAAACACATAAAAGGCATACACAGTTTGAAATGAAGCCTACATCCAGACGAGCTCCAACAATCCACTCTTGGGTTTACATAATTTGTAGTTTTTCAACTTATCATATCACCCCTCTCAATTTATTAAATATTACCAATTTTTTTTCTTTTTTTATAAATTTACTTGTGATTTAATTATACAATTCTTTTTCATGCTTATTTATGTTGTACTATTTTTTATTAACCTTACAATATTATGAAAATTTATTTGAAAGTTTGTTTCAATTTTTTTATAGATATTTTTAGTCAATTTTGCTAATATTTACAAATTTAATATACCTTTATTTGTATTTTAATTAATTACTAAATTAATTATGACAACTTCAAGTTTCAACCTCGGTTAAACCTTAGTCCAAGCTTAAAAACCTTGAACTTCCACCTTTTTCGATGCTTTGAATGGTTCAGGTTTGAAACCATGCCATAAATTGACTTAGCATCCCTTATGCCATGTCCTAAACAACAGCCTTTGAATGCTTTTGATGTGTACTCTCACCCGTTAGTACAGAGACACTTCAATTGCTTCTCTGCCCCTCTAATTAACCATAGCATAAAATTGTTGAAATGGTTGAAACACTTGATCTTTTGTGTTCAAGAAATTCCCCACATCTTCCTTGATGCACCGTCAATAAATGTGACAAAATATCTATTGCCACCCAAAGACTCCACCTCAATATGACCACAAACATCAGAATGACTAATCTGAAAAAATTAGATTTCTTTTGTGAGGATATGGCAAAAGAAATATTATGTTGTTTATCGAAAAAACAATGATTACAAGGGTTTAGCATTTTACCTTTGAAAAAGGGAATAAGAGACTTCTTTGCTAAAATTTGAAACCCTTTATCGTTGATGTGAGTCAACCTTTTGTACCTCAATTTTGATTTGTTCTTTCACAACATATAATACATCTCTACACACCTTCACGTGTCTTGTAAAAAGTGCAACAAAGCTTGCCTTTAGCCACCATAAGTGACCCCTAGTTAAGTTTACATCTTCCATTACCGAAGTAATTGTCATAATCCCAATGTGGTTATGGAAATAGATGAAGACACAATTCGAACATGTCGCACATCCTTCAAAGTCAATGTATACCCGACACTAGTTTAGATGCAAACATCACCACTTCTCACAATTTTCAAATAACTTTTGTTGCCCATTTTCACAAAACCAAAGTCTCTAGCCATGTACGAAGTGTAGAACTCCTTGTTTGGAGTACAATGGACAGAAGCAGAACAAACCACTCAATTTCCTCCCCAACATGCAAGCACATATCCTTCCCCCAAGAGAGAACCATTACTTGTACACCTGAGCAAGTAGCCGTTATATTATTGTCATAATCTTTCTTTTGATTATTTACCTCCTTTTGTTATCTTTTCCATGCTCAATAATTCATTTTCAAATGGCATTCTTTACCGTAATGAAATCATTTGCATTTCTCAGATTTCCCTTCAGTCTGAGATCTTCCCATGGATTTGCCATTATCCTTATGTTCACTACTCTTGCTTCAACCCATGTTCTATGTAACAAGAGCTTGTGCATTTTCTGTACTAGTTGACTTCCTTCTTGTTTCTTCATTGACCAAACTACCAGTAACTTCACTCACGGACAATACACCTTTAGGAGCAGAGTTACTCAACGTATCAACTAAGGTGTCCCAACTATTTGGCAATGAACTTAAAAGCAATAAAGATAGCAACTGCAAGGACCATCTTCATTGTAGACAACTAATTCACAATCAATTTAAAATTCATTCAAGCGATCGGGTTGTGGTAATCCTCTATAAAATTCATTTTAGCAAGCTTCCTAATCAAGAAAGCCACGATCCCTACTTCTTCCATAACTCATGAGCATCGGTTTCATTAGAAAAATGATGGATTACACTATCATCCAACCAGTGCCTAATGTTTCCAAATGGACTTTTGTGCAACTTTTTAAGTTTTATCATCCATATATTTTGGCTTAGTTTCATCACCCTCAATGTGCCCATACAAATCCTTATCATTTTATTTAAATAAAATTATTTTTGTTTAATTCAAACTTAACCAGGAGTGAAACCCCATTTCTCTAACAAGTCCAACTTAAACTCAAACTCATCATTATCATTTTTTAAAATAAAATTATTTTTGTTTAATCAAAACGTAACAAGGAGTGAAACTTTATCTCTCTAACAAATCTAACTTAAACTCAAATTCAAACATTGATAATCTATATAAAAACAAAAATTATGATAGGACTCAAAAAAAAAAAAAAAAAAAAGAGAGAGACTAATGTTGAAAAAAAAAAGAGACTCACGTTGATAATCGTGGGTTTGATTTTGGGTTAAAATTTCTACTAATTATTTATTTTTTATTGTACATGGCATATAAAACATCTCTATCTTTTTGGAGAAAAATCAAAGATGCAACCTATGTCTTCCAGCCTAAGGAACAATAAATTTTTATTTGCTATGTTACATATAAAAATTTATTGAATTTTGTTTGGTTGAAGTAGAATTTGGGGATTCTATAAATTTTGAAATTTTAAGTCTTGGGGGTTTTGGTATTTGCGTCTCAATAGGTTGATCTTAATTCTTCACCTTAAATGTTTTTTATTTAGGTTCATGTGATTTTTTGTTTTCTTATTAAAAGTTATGATTTTTGGTTGATTAATTATTTGTTTGGATTAATTTCAATTAATTATTTGTTTGGATTCAACATAAAAGCTAATGGAATTAGGTATTATAATTTTGATATTGTTCTATGTTTTGAATTGTCTATATCGTTATTACTACGAGAAAGTCATATTGCTACTCAAATTTGAAAATTGGTGTGTTTTCCTCATACCATGGTCTTTGTTTATATATTTGTAGTTTATATTAATTTTGAGTGTGTGTGTATATATAACTATGGAGAGTTTTACTTTATTAATTTAGGAATTGTAAATTATTTTGTAGGTCTTGGTAACTATGCATTTGCAATTCAATAATGTTCAATGTTAGACAACACTTCTAAACTATAAAAAAGTATAAAAGTTAAATATTTCTTCATTTTTTTCAAAATACTAACTAGCAAAATGTCTATTTACTCATTGTTGGATTTTTTTTCAAAGTCAATAACTTTCCCATGCATCGCATGAGTTAGTGACTAGTAATTTAATAACAGAGCTGTTGATTCAGTCCCATAGTTTCCCCCTCTTTTATTGCTAAATAAAAACCCTAGTTGAAATATATATATATATATATATATATATATATATATATATATATATATATAAAGCTTAACAAAAAAGGACAATAGAATAGAAAAAATTACTTAAATCTCAAATAGGATATATTAATAAAGAAATTCATAAAAAATCCTTCGAAGATAATGAAATACTATAACGAAAAGATAACAATGAAAACAATCGTAATGAAGTTATAATATGTAATACTATAATTATTCTGATTAGAGCAAAACTTAAGTACAATACTTAGATGTTATTTATTAGGTTCACCCTCTTAAGATTCAGCCTTGTGACTGTACTTAACTAAAAATACATTTCTATCCTATAAAAAAAAGCCACATGGCTGAATTTTTAGAGGACAATCTAAACAATAACACCTAAATACCTTACCTAAGTTTTGTCCTTTGATTATATAAAGAGGCTAAATAATTTCTAAATACGTTTATCTCTTATAAAATTGTATTAACAAAACATGTTACCATTGTTTCTACAAAAAAGAAAATGTTTAAAATTAATATTGATAATATCCTACTTAAAATACATTATATTAGAAGAAAATCTTGAATTAGTGATATTATCAATCAAAAAGTAAATGCTAGCAAAACCTAAATATAGAAACTTTACTAATAATAATGCTACATCCTACATATCAAATAGCAGGAAGAACATATTTTATATTTATACTTGATTTTAAATAAATAACTCATTTATGGTCTTGGACCCCAAACAAATTAAAGAGATGGAAGTAGTACCTTTAATTTTCTCATCCTGACAGAGCATTTGGACCAATGTGGTCTTCCCACTTCCAGCAGGAGCAGTCAATAGAAGCTGATGCACCTCATCCTTCAACAGCAGTGTCTTCAACTCCTTCATTGGCATATCAAACCCCACTGTAAAAATCGGGGGTCTACGGACCGCACAAAATGCCCTTGGTCTATCCCAGTTCGAATCCTTTTGTTCTTGAATATTAATATTCAAGTTTACCGAAATCTCGGTCCCATGATTCCTTGAGCTATTTGCTTCCGTATCATCCTCACAGGAACTTGCGATGTCCCTGTCCGACTCGCAAAGTTCGATGGGGCAACAGACTCTAAAACAGCAGCTCCACCACCGGCTTTTCGTGCACTTGCGAACTTGCTTCTCACCCTTTTTCACGTCTTCTGTCGAGCGCTTTGTATTCTTTTTTGGGAGATCTAATCGCTTTGTATCATCGTTGAACAAACGCAATAAAGTATCTAGTCTGGATTCGAGGCGTTTAAGATTGAACACTCTCTTAACTGCGCCTCCAAATGCTTTAACTTCAATAACTATTGATGCTGCCATAAATCTTAAACTTTGCTTCGATCGCCAAATAACCCAAATAAATCCAATATAGGATTTCGAAACCCAATTTAGAAACAAACTAAAAGAGACTTCCCTCTACCCAACAACGCCCAAAAAATCGAAACTTTATAATAATTTTGGTTAAGGATATGTTGTAGATCTGTTTTCAAATGAATGAAAAAATGCAACACAGTACGACTTAAATTAGCAGCGATACCTGAAAATTACGAAGCTGAAGTAACACTTATTATATACAACTGCGAAACGTGTAAACACGGAACCCTTCAATTTCTGCTTAGTTTCTTCTGATAAAGAAAAGAAGGTAACCAAAATACGATTCTCCGCAATTGCGCATCTTTATGACTGGAAGTTTCGGACCCTAATTTAGACTTTACCCTTCTTCTTTTTAATCAGTAGACTTTACTTTTCAGAGCACGGCAGAGACAGACTTTTATTATTATTATTATTATTATTATTACGCCCGGCAAGGACTAGGCAGTTGTTTATATACAACTGCGAAACTTGCTAACGCGTAAAGCCTTCAATTTCTGCTTAATTTCTGACAAAGATAAGAGCGTAAACAAAATAGAATTGTCAGGAGACGAAAAATTATTAAATACTCTGAGACGACAAAACACGTTAATACAGGAATCAATCAATATACCTTTTTCTCTGCTATTGTGCATATTGTGACCTGAAGTTTCAGACAAGTTTTTAGACCTTTTACATTTTAGAGCATGGCTAGGACTTTTTATTATTATTATTATTATATATTAAGAAAATTCAAAAGTTAATTATCGTCATTTTTCGCAATTGTGCATCTTGTGACTTGAAGTTTTGCACAAGTTTTAAGACCTTTTACCTTTTAGAGCACGGCACAGACTCTTTTTATTATTATTATCATTAATAAGAAGAAGATTTAGAAAGTTAATTATCATCTTTTTTTTATTTCAAAAATATCTATAATTTAATTAACTTATCCTTATTCTTAAAACATAAAAACGAAGTTAAAATCGTAAATTGATAAAAAAAAAAAACCTACTCATGTTTATAAAACTACTCCATGTTCTATAAAACTTCCCACTACCCCATTTATACAACCAAAACCATCCCATGTTCCTATAAAAAAAACTACCCCATGTTCTTAAAAAAAAAACTGCCATAAGTTCCTATTAAAAAAAAAATAAAACCTACATAAAAAAGAGCCTTATTGTATGGAGAAAGAGCATTTAATGAGGCTAGTTATTAGTATTATAATAATTACACATGGCATGAACTTGGCCTTTATTACAACTGGAAAAGAAACAAGATCCATGGCATGGCTTTCACATCCGGTTTTCAAACTTTTTATAGCCCAAAACGCAAGTTGGATTAAAAAAAAGACTTAAGATACATTTGGTACATTAAATGAGAATTATTTTATTACTATTAATAAAGTGTGTTGTAATGTAATAACTAAACATATTTATTAATTGGTTGTGAGATATAATATTAAAATAAAACTTAACATTTATTTTAGGAAATATCTTACTCATACAATTATATCTCTTTAAAAATTGTTACTTTTAAATTTAAGAGAGATATGTGTTATTTTTTATGATTTTTTATTTTTATAATTGTTAGATGTATATGGAAAGTTTATTTATTTGGAAATATATTAAGTTTTGAAATTATTGCACTTACTAAGGAATATCTAATATCACATTTTAAAGAGGAATAGTTATTCCTCATTTTGAAGAATGACTATTCATAAGGAATGACTATTCCTTGTAATAAAAACATAACAAAATTAAAGAATAACTAAACCATAAGAATAACTATTACATTACAACGTCTATTACAGTCTACCAAATATGCCATTACAAACCTTAGCCAATTACAAATAAAAAATTATTATTGTTGAGTTATAGATCAACTCTAGGTTTTCTAGAAGAAAAACATTAAATGTGCGTTTGGCTACAGATTAAAAAGTCAGCTTATTTTACTATTCAGCTTATTTTTGCTATTATTTATGGGCCTTACTACACTTTTTGGTATTATTTATGGGTCTCACTGTACTATTTTAGCTAATTTTTACCTTTATCTACAGTACTTTCAGTAAAAAGTTTTCAGTTTCAGCAAAATAAACAGATCCTAAATAGACTCTAAATCTCATTAACGGAGGCCGTTAAATCAACCTATGAAAACAGTAGTGACGTCTAGTGGTACGTTTTCCATCTAAACTTGGAATTGGGGTGGAAATTGCTCATTTTACAAGCGAGTGAGCTACAGTATTATAATGCTTATGTACATGGGAATAATTTAACATTGAAAAATAAGAGGCAAGGTACTGTATATCTTTTGCAATGGCCGAAGTGTGATAATGAGTGAGAGTCATCCTTGAGTGCTGTGATAACGATCTGTGAGTCACCTTCCAAGATAACCCTGTCACAACTTGTTTCCATAGCCAATTCAAGAGCCCGTCGTGCCGCCAAAGTTTTGACTTTGATAGCTGTAAAAGGTAGGGGGATGCGTTGGGATAGAGAGACCATAACCTGACCAAACTCATTCCTAATTATCACCCCAATACCAGCACAATTTTCTGACTAAAAAAAAAAAAAGCATTTTTAAGGTAATTTTGTATTGAGAGCTTTCTAGAGGTTGCCAGCTTATAGGTTGTCACCCAACTGGTGCAATCGTGGAGGTGTTATGGAGAGCAAACTCACACAATCTGTCTCTTGCCTGACTTAATAATTGATCCAGTGTACCAATAAATTTTCCAAGCCTAAGATTATTCCGACAGTTCCATAGCACCTAAATCACCATTGAGAACAAAGTCGGGTCTCTATTTTCTACAAAAATACACCTCAACAAATTGACGAACGTTGAAACTTGCTTTAAATTGCTATGATTCCATATGGGGATTTTATTCCAAAGCTCATCTAGTTTCGGATAGAGGTATATATAGTGCATGCCTCACGTCTTCTTGATGATCATGGCAGAGTTCACAACTGTCTTTAGTGATAATCTGTTGCTTAACTAGATTCTTCTTCGTAGGTAAAGAATTTTTGGTTGCTCTCCAAACCAGATTTTTTTACCTTACATAGAACAGTTAAACTCCAAATTGCTTGCCATAAAGGTTTCAGCTGCGTAGAATCGGATTGACCTGGTTGGCTATTTTGAAACTCTAGTTGCCAAAACTGGTTCCCCAACTTGACTGTGTACTCTCCAATGGGGTTGTAAGGCCATGTGAGAATTACGTGCAAATTTATTAATTAGTCCGAATTATGTGCAAATTTAATTATGGCATGGTCAAATTACCAAACTAAATAGAGCACAATGGAAAATAAGTTTGACATAACGATTTGATCATAATGAGGAAAACCTCACAAGCAAAACCTCACCAAGTAAATTTTAGGTCACAAATTCTGAATAATCCATTAACAAGAAATAGAGGTTACAAATACAATGGATTTTACCCAATTCCAAACTACCTACCTGTAACGACCCCACCCTACCTGTGTAGATATTGTCCGCTTTGGGGCCTTATACCCCTCACGGTTTTGTTCTCCCCCAAAACACACAGCAATGGGGGAAAGGCCTCTACACATTGAAGGAAGGTCATTCCTTATAAACACATTCCCATGTGCTTCCCTAAACGATGTGGGATTCCATGGAATGCAAGACCCCCCTTTTTGGGTCACTACCCCAATTTGATTGATTGTGTGATGTGTGTGGGTGTGTCATGAGTCCCACATCGGGTATTTACTGGGTTGAATTGGGCTTTATTAACAACTACAAGAAGCCTCAATTGTGACTAGTCCTTTTGAGATATAGCGCAGATGTGACTAGTGCTTTTCCTTAGGTCGTTTCATATGGTATTAGAGCCAGGTTGGTAACCCCATGTGGGCTCGGAGACACTACCACACAAAGTGGGCCCTAACGAGGACGTTAGGAATTTAAGTGGGGGAGATTGTGATATCCCAATTTTATTGATTATGTAATGTGTGTGGGTGTGTGATGAGTCCCACATCGGGTATTTACTGGGTTGAACTAGGCTTTATTAACAACTGCAAGGAGCCTCAATTGTGACTAGTCCTTTTGAGGTATAGCGCAGATGTGGCTAGTGCTTTTCCTTGGGTCGTTTCATTACCTACAGTAGAATCTATTGATCTATTAGAAAGCTCAACTCCAATCCCTAATTGGATTAGATCTTGTAGAAGACTTCTCATTCGCATGAATCTCCTATCCATGACTAATTCCACAACAACTATTTTAATTGATGTAGCTTTACAGAGTTCTTTAATCCATGCTTGGATGAACCAGTAGCAACTTGATACAAAACCCTAGACACTCAACGTTGCAAAAACTCTCTATTATGTGCATATCTCTCTATCTCTATGATGACGACTATAAATTATGTATTTTATATGCTTTGAAACCTTGGTGCAAGAATTCCTAGAAAGGCAAGTCATCATAGGTTGAAAGCAAAATTTGTAGTTCAGTTTTCCCGTATCTCGATATGATAAGCAAGTATCGAGATTCATTTATTATCGATAAGTCAATAGGTATCAAGACCTGCACAACATCTATTTTTTAGCAGTCTTGTTTTTTAAATAATACCACTTGTTAATGAACAATATGTTCTTCTTAAAAACACTTGAAACTAAGACTCAATTACATATAAAGTGTATTTTGATCTCGTATATGCCAATACATAAAAATATGACCCTTATAATTATGCTTTAGGAAATAACTATTATACACTCACTTAATGCACACAATGTACACACAAATCAACTTTTGTATTGAAATCATGACTTTAAACCAAAATTTGAAATCAAAAAATGTTAAACTGAAATTATTTGAAATCACGATTTTAGTGCAAAAGATAATTTGTGTGTACTTTATGTGCATTAAGTGGTGTGTAATAAATACCACTCACTTTATACTCATCAATCAATCAACGTATCAATTATGTCTGATTTTTTTTTCTAATTTTGGTTACTTTTTTTTTTGAGAAAGTAATTTTGGTTACTTGAAAAAAAAATTGTATGGAATATTGTTATTGATAAAACAGGAAATGGAACAACTAAAGTGGAACATAAAATTTTTATTCTAATTCTATCTTCTTCTTTTTAAAATCTTTTAAATACACTAAAAAGAGAAAAAAAAACTTTTATATAAAAAATAAATAATATAAAAAGCGCACATGAAACTGTCTTTTTCTTGATTACTGTACTCTTCCATTTGAGAAAAATATATATTTTGAAGAGTCCGTTGTCATTGCGTATTCATTCTACAATAAAAAAGTGTATTTAACTATTTATGAGACAAACAGAACGAGTTATAGGATGGGGAGTTAATGTAAATGGTGGTGTTAAACTTGGTCTATTTGAGTTTTAAGTAATCTTAAATGACGTGTCAATTTATAATGCTGTCACCTAACTATTCGGTTGTATGAAACTAGACACTCACAACATGGAGAAATTATACAGTCCTTATGGTGGACCACTGTTAGTTATTTTATTTTTTATTTTTTATTTTTTGCAATTTTAAATAGATAATAGTCTTTTAATAAAATGGTAGACCACGTCACCATTAGAATTGTATAATTTCTTCGCAACTTGCCAATAATATCAGTATACCTTCTTGCGATTTGGAGGAGTAGTTGCTAAACTTTTTCCATGAAAAAGTATGTATATTGGTAATAGTCAAAGTATTCTTACCTATTGCATTTGAACATTTGTACTCCACTACATCCAATTCAACACTGTGACTGAATTAATAGATAGGAGTCTTTTAATGAAATGGTGGACCACATCACCATGAGAATCATATAATTTCTCCGCAACTTGCTAGAAACATCGATATACCTTCTCGCGGTTTGGAGGAGTTGTTGCTAAAATTTTTCCATGGAAAAGTACGTATATTGGTAATAGTCAGAGTATTCTTACCTGCTGCATTCGAACATTTGTACTCCACTACACCCAATTCAAAACTATGACTGAATTAATAGAGAGAAGTCTTTTAATAAAATAGTGGACCACGTCACCATGAGAATTGTATAATTTCTTCGCAACTTGCCAAAAACCTTCTCGCAATTTGGAGTTGTTGCTAAACTTTTTCCATAGAAAAGTATGAATATTGGTAATAGACAGTGTATTCTTACCTACTGCATCTAAACATTTGTACTCGATTACACCCAATTCAAAATTATGATTGAATTAATAGATAGGAGGCTTTTATTGAAATGGTGGACCACATCACCATAAGAATTGTATAATTTCTCCACAACTTGCTAAACTTTTTCCATGGAAAAGTATGTATATTGGTAATAGACAAAGTATTCTTACCTACTACATCTGAACATTTGTACTCCACTACACCCAATTCAAAACTGTGACTGAATTCATAAATGAAATAGTGTACCACATCACCATGAGAATTGTATAATTTCTCCGCAACTTGCCAGAAACATCTATATATCTTCAAGTGATTTGGAGGAGTTGTTGCTAAACTTATTCCATGGAAAAGTATGTATATTGGTAATAGACAAAGTATTCTTACCTGCTACATCTGAACATTTGTACTCCATTACACCCAATTCAAAACTGTGACTTAATTAATAAATAGGAGTATTTTATTGAAATGGTGCATCACGTCACCATGAGAATTGTATAATTTCTTAGTAACTTGCCAAAAACATCAGTATATCTTCTCGTGATTTGGAGGAGTTGTTGCCAAACCTTTTCCATGGAAAAGTATTGGTAATAGACATAATATTCTTACTTGTTGCATCTGAACATTTGTACTCCACTACACCCAATTCAAAACTATGACTAAATTAGTATAGGGATTACCCAATCAAATTAAAAAATCAAAATCTTTATAGTAGATACATCTAACAATCACCTACTTTGAAATTCCATTGCTACATTAAGGAAGCAACTAAACAAATTAAGATAACTAGTCACAATTATATCGAAACATCAAATTCAATTGAGAAGAATCAACCACAAGAAAGGAAAGACACAAATTGCAAAAACTTAATGCCTTGTTTGAATTGAGGGGGGAGAGAGGGAAAGTATAGTAGAATTAGCCAAAAATTAGGCATAATTAGTAATTCATCCCATCTGCTATGCAGAACATATACATATAATTTTTGTTACATAAACATACACGGTTCAGAAGATTATATTATACATGTTATCACATCCTTCTATAAACCAGGGTATATAGAGCCACTAACAAACTTGAACAACTATTGCTACTGCTCCAATATTTCTACAAAAAAGACCTGGGTATACAAAGCATATTTCAGCCTAGACCTCCTATAAAAACTATAGGCCATAGCAATTGTTTGCCATTGCTCCAACCACAGCAACAGTTGGGAGAACATCACTTTGTTCCCATCATCCTATCCAGCTTGACAGTTTGTCCAACCCTTTCTTTTCATGTTCTTTGATTTCTTTCTCACTCTGTTTTGATCCATCTTTGCAACAAAAAACTCATTATTAAAGTATGGAATATTGTTATTGGTAAAGCATGAAATGGAACAATTAAAGTAGAACATAAAATTTGTATTCTAATTTTATCTTCTTCTTTTTTAAATCTTTCAAATACACTAAAAGAGAAAATATGAATTAAAAACAAAACTTTTATATAAAAAAATAAATAATATTAAAAGCGCATATGAAATTGTCATTTTCTTGATTATTGTACCCTTCCATTTGAGAAAAAAAAAAGTATTTTGAAGAGTCTGCTGCCATTGCATATTCATTCTACTATTAAAAATGTATGTAATTATTTATGGGAGAGACAGAACGGCCAATAGGATGGGGGTTAGTGGGTGATAGCGAGAGGAAATTGGAAAGAGGAGGGAGATAACGTAAATGGCGGTGTTAAACTTGGTCAATTTGAGTTTTAAGTAATCTTAAATGAAGTGTCAATTTATAATGTTAACTAACTATTAAGCAAGCTAGACACTCATAACATGGAAAATTATAAGGTAATTATGGTAGACATGTCAGTTAACTAATTTTTTTATATCATAAGTTGACTCAACAATTTTAAAGAAGTAGAAGTCTTTTAATAAAATGATGGATAAGTGACGTAGTTCATAATGAGAATTGTAAAATTTCTCCACATGCCAGAAACATCCATGTACCTTCTAGTGATTTGGAGGAGTTGTTGCTAAACTTTTTCCATGGAAAAAGCATGTATACTGGTAATACTTAATAGGGAGTCGTTGCTAAACTTCTACCATGGAAAAGTATGTATACTGGTAATAGATAGAGTATTCTTACCTGCTGCATCTGAACATTTGTACTCCACTACACCCAATTCAAAACTGTGACTGAATTAATATAGGGATTATCCAATCAAATTAAAGATTCAACAAGTTTATAGTAGATACATCTAACAAGCACCTACTTCAAAATTCCATTGCTACAATAAGGAAGCAACTAAGCAAATTAAGATAACCAGTCACAATTGTATTGAAACATCAAATTCAGTTGAGAAGAATCAACCATAAGAAAGGAAAGATACAAATTGCAAAAATTTAGTAATTCATCCCATCTGCTATGCAAAACATATACCTATAATTTTTGTTATATACACATGCACGGTTCAGAAGAGTATATTATACATGTTATCACTTCCTTCTATAAACTAGGGTATATAGAGCCACTAACAAACTTGAACAGCTATTGCCACTGCTCCAATATTTCTACAAAAAGAACAGGGTATACAGAGCATACTTCAACCTAGACCTCCTATAAAAACTATAGGCCATAGCAACTGTTTCCCATTGCTCCAACCACAACAACAGTTGTGAGAACATCACTTTGTTCCCATCATCCTTTCTAGCTTGACTGTTTGTCCACAACAACAGTCGCTTTCTCACTCTGTTTTGATCCATCTCTGCAACAAAAAACTCATTATTAACACCCTGGCAACTGCCAGACACATTCTCCTTACTGTTCTAAGTGATATTTTCTCGGTGCTTCTTCTTGCTTTTCTTCACATCCCCATCAGGAAGCTTCTGTTCATTTATTTTGCCACCTTCCTAAGTGGCTGCCCCGTTTTTCCTCTGCATATAATCAATATTACTTTATGCTCATCTATTTGTTGGAATAATGCCAATGATTAACAGTGCAATCATCAAATAGAAACCAAAACGACAAGTGGAATGATCCTCATTTAGAGCAAATGTGAGAAAAGCTTTCCATTTTTTTTTTTACACGTAAAAATGTATGAAGAAATTCTAAAAGACTTTCCTTTCCCTATGTCTTTCAACAATTAAAAGACTCACATGCCAGTTATAAAGCTGATAATAGAACTCACATTGAAACACATGGAAGCAAAAAAAAAAAAAAAAATGTAGGCTACATTTAGAGTCTTTAGATAGTCACAATGAGACAAAGTAAGGAATTTAAACAGATCTAACGGATACTAAATACATTGGATGTTAATGGATTTCTAGTTATAGGCTGAATTGGGAGGTAATTGGCGACTTCGAGGGATCCATTCTCAAAGAGAGAGAGAGAGACAGACAGACAGACAGACAGAGACAGAGACAGAGACAGAGATGAGGGAAAAGATAGAGCTAAGAACATTTTATTACTTCCATAATTTTGTACATGTTAAAATTTCTCTTTAATAGTCTGCTCAGGTACTCTACTGGTAATTATAGTTAATACCTTAACAACTTCTTAACCAGCTAACTATTCTAGAAATTGATAGACATAGTAACTAACTTGCAATAGACACAACCCCATTGGTGACTAAGCTGAATTGGGGTCTTAACATTGGATTGTAATTGTGAAGTCTAGATAACATTATAATAGAAATCATGCAAGAGATTGTCTTAGTAGTTGATCACTTGATCTCTTATGATAGCGTGACTATTGGATCTTTGGCATATATAGTGGAAATCTAATCATTGTTCATGAAGCATAATCATTAACCAACTGCCAGTATATTATTTTCGATGAATTGAATCCAATCTCTTATGGTAGCATGACTATTGGATCTTTAGTGTATATAGTGGAAATTTAATCAATGTTCATAAAGCATAATCATTGATCAACTGCCAGTATATTATTTTCGATGAGTTGAATCCAACACTAGAAGAGGCTATCATTTTTTTTTTCTTTTGAATTTATATATATATAAACCCAATAAGAGTGACTTTGCCATTTTAGGGAATGAGATTCAACTTGTGCTTAGAAATTAAAACATAATTGAAGCTCGAGCTCCATAGTAAGTGATACGATGCTTGTGAAGTTTACCACATAACATCTCAACTCTCAAGGATCTTCTTGATTAATCTGCTTCTATTCTTTTATGACATTAACTTATCCTTTTTCATGGTACATGATATTTAAATGCAAATCCACAACTTTGCTTCTTCTTTTTTTGAGGGGGAACTTGCCACTTTTACACTCTTTATAGGGTAAAAAAAGAAAAACCAAAGACAATAACATATTTACACACACACATATATATAGGTAAAGGCAGAGTTCATGAGAGACATATATTACAATAATAAAAATTGAAATGACCCAAGGAATATGCCAAAACAATGATCAAGTACAAGCTAAGGCATAAAACAAAGGCCAATGGCAACATACTCCGGTATCCTTTCAATGCCATTGAGAATAATTATTCAATGGTGACTTGTATACATCCTCCAACACCCTGACAATTTGTGCACACTTAGTTATCTATTGAAAAATAATCATTGCTTCGGATGAGAACTATCTTCACTAGCAGCTACTGTTGGCAATGGCATTGACAATGATTTTCCGTATTTCCATTTGACATGACATACTCAAACCTACTACATATTCCAAAAGGAAACAATTCACAGAATTCATCATTTGGGAAGCCAATTTAATTTGATATCTTTTTCAAGCCACCAATACTTCAAGATTGGAGAGGAATTCCTTGATAGGATCCCATAACTTGGCCCTCTCTTCATCACATACCACAAGCTTTAATTGCTCAAGATCCATTATTGATTTTGGAAACTGAGTACACAATCTCAAGCACCCTTTCATGTTGAGCTCTTTTAAATTACACATCTCACCAATGTGTTTAGGCAACTTCATAATGCTTAGGCGGTCAGATATGTCTAGAACGCTTTACTTATGGAGACTTTTGATTGAATCTGGTAGCTCTGACAAATTAGTACATGACCTAAGCCTTAGCACTTCTAAATTCACCAACTTTCCAATTTCTTCTGGCAATGCAGACAATTTATGACAATTGGTGATGCTGAGTTTTTTAAGGTGGACAAAGTTATTACAATTGGTGATGCTAACCAGCTTCTCTCCCTCTTCCATTTGTTCCATCAATCTCTTTGTTTCCCTTTTTGGGAGTTCAAGTTGTTCGCTTAATCATCTTATTTCATTGACCGTAGGCACCAAACGATCTAACGTGGATTCGAGGCGTTTAAGAATGGGTTTGAACATACGGGCTTTGCTTACCACATTCTTAACTGTGTCATGTAACACTGCAAAGCACTCTCCAAATGCTGCCCCAAGAGCAGCCCCTGCAACGTCCACAGGCATTACTTCGCTTTCTTTTTTTGCTTATTTTTTTTCAGTATGAATTAGAATTTTATTCAAACAAATGAAAGAGCGCAACACTGCACAAGTAAACTAAACTAGCAGTTCAGCCTGAAAATTACAAAGCGAAAATAAACACTTATATACAAAAACTATAAACATGCTACTCTGATCATGAGGAAACGAATCAGAAAATACAGAGTACGTTAAAGTAAGCCCTTCAATTTCTTCCCAGTTTCTTTGTGCTCATAAGGAAATTAACGGAACAGGAAATACAAAGTAAAATAATAAACCCCTCAATTTCTTCTCAGTTTCTTTATGCTTCTTTCGTGGAAAAGAAAGAATTAAACAAAACAAAAAAAAAAAAAAATAAATAAATAAAGCAACCTGCCACGAACCACGAAGGAAGTTTCCGAGTCTTTAGCGCATGGACTTTGCGAGTCTTAGCGCATGGGCTAGGTTATCGCAGATTGACTGAAACCGTTGCTGTGGAAGCTCCTTTGCATTGCATAATGCATACAAAACGTACTCACAGACCACACTGTCTGTTCATTTTTCTTTGTCATGGAATAGGATTAGCGAGTTGCCAAAAATGGGCTAGGCCCAAAAAAAGATAACAAACAAACTATCCCCTTGAGTCCTTGACGAGAAAGTGGGTTAAGTGTTCGGTTGGGCTAGTCTTTTCTCAAAACCCAGTTTCAATTTTCGACAGCCAATTCGCTCGCTTAACCAAATTCACCGACTCTCATCTGCTTCAATACAACTTTACGTCCCCAGAATGGAGCTCTTTAAGAGGGTAAGAAAGTTCATGCTCACGCCAAAAGTGTCTGGGTTCGTGCCCGGGTTTTCATTTATAATCGTTTACCTAATATCTATGTCAATTGTGACAGTATTGCGGATGCCTAGAAAATGTTTGATGAAATGGGTGAACCAGGATTTGTTCTTGGAACACAATGATATTTGGCTATATATGCAAATATGGGGAAGCTTAAAGAGGCTAGAAAGTTGGTTGATGAAATGCTACAAAGAGAATTTTTCGTGGACGGCAATGATATCATGGTGTGTTCACCATGACTGGCCAAAAGAGGCTTTGGAATTTTACAGAATGAGGGTAGGACATTTGAATTCAAAATTGAGTAAGTTCACTATATCTAGTGCTTTTCCTACTTCAGATTCGTGGATATATAATGTGGAATGGATTGGATTTAGATGAGGCAGTATGGAGTGTTTATCAGACATGTATAGGAAATGTGGGGAGTATAGAGGATAGGCAAATTTTTGACAAGATGGTGGATAGGGATGTTGTTTCTTGGACAACAGTAATAGATGGATACTTGGAGGATTGGACCATGGAAGAGGGATTTGCTTTGTTCTCGTTTTTGATGAGGTCAGTGATTAGGCCTAATGATTTCACGTTGGCTGGGTTTTTAAATACTTGAGCTGATCATGTTGAAGAGGACCTGGGCAAGCAAGTTCATGGCTACATGACACGGATAAGGTTTGGTCCCCTTTCATTTGCAGCAAGTGCTCTTGTTCATATGTATTCAAAGTGTGCAACTATTCAGAATGCAAATAGGGTATTTAAAGGAATGACTTGACTGGATTTAGTTTCATGGACTTCCCTTCTTCTTTTTTTGTTGATAATCTGCAATAACATTAAACCAGATAAGGAGAACAAGGAAGGTAATCTGCCCTACAAACAAACTCTAAAACAGCAGGGAGATTACCATTATTGAAAAAGGACTGACATGAGGTTAGAGCAAATTTGGCAGCTTCATGTGCTGCTGCGTTGCCTAATCTCCTAACCCAACTAAACTTAACAGGGATAAAACTAAAAGAAAGACTACGGATATTGCTGATTTAGGTGCTAATCAACCAGTCTGGTATGGTGTCTTCAGTTGATAAGCAGTCAAAACATGCTTTAGCATCACCCTCAAAAATCACATGGGTCCATTTTTCCCAGTTGGTAATCTCAACTGCCCATAGCAAGGCTGCTGCTTCGGCTTCGAGGGGGGACATGATGATCGGCATCTCCCCCAAATACTGATCACTTCTCCTTTATGATTTCGAGCGATAACACCTAGAGCTAAGGTAGAGCCGGAGACAGCAGCGTCAACATTAATCTTGATCCATCCTGTGGGAGGTGGGGACCAGGTAGTGACAACTTCAGAAGAAGGCTTAGGAGGAACATTAGCAAACAGCTTGGAGCTTTCTAAGAACCTGGATTGCACAGATTTTGCTGACTTATGGATGTCTACGTGGTCTTCTTCGTATAAAACACAATTTCTAATATGCCAAATCTCATCCACAACGACGGCCATATTTAAGGTGATAAGCCACGCTTCTTGAGTAGGGATAGCTGAGATAGGAGGCTCCAAGATTAAATTTATGATATCTACATGTGATTGGACCCTCTCCAAGTCAGCTCTGAACCCCCAGCAAGCTGAATGCCAGAGACACCTGGAAATGGGGCATTCAAAGAAGAGATGCAAACTAGGTTCTGTACCACTTTTGCACAAGGGGCAGGTAGGGTCAACACGTTCCAATCTAGTTGAAAGATTTACTTTGGTAGGGATCGAATTTGAGCCTATCCTCCAGAGTAGCATTTTGATTCTCTCCGGCAATCTTGCCTTCCACAGCTTCTTCCATAGACCTTGAGAGGGGTTGGGACCTGGCTCATGAGCAATAGCTTCCTTATAGGCTGATTTAACAAAGAACCTCCCCTTGGGATCCAAAATCCACATAAGTTTGTCCTGCATAGGACTGACATGGAGAGGAATTTTTAGTATGGCATGAGCTGAAGCCTCATCAAATAACTCATAGATGAGCCTTGAATTCCAACAATGAGTAGAAGCATCGAAAAGCTGTGATACTAAAAGAGGAGTGTGTCTCATAGAATCGGTTTTGGGAACAGGCTTAAAACCATGGATCCAAGGAACCCACGGATCAGACCACACACTAATAGAAGCACCATATCCAATGAGGTAACATGCTCCCTTGACAATCAAATTTTTGCTCTTTTGATGGCTCTCCAGCAAGGGGAGGCCGTTTTTATGGGGTCACTATATAACCAATCGTGCATGGACTTCCCTGGTTGTTGGAAATGCTCAAAATGTTCAACCAAATGAGGCTCTTAAGTTCTTTGAGTTTACTTCTCAAATCAAGTACCCAGAATGACCACATTACTTTTGTTGGGGTTCTTTCTGCTTGTATCCATTCTTGATTAGTTTGATAAAGTACTTGGACAGGATATTTCCACTTGATAAAGGAAAAGGGTGAATTAACACATAACAGAACATTATGCTTGTACTGCTGAGAATATTATTAACCAAATACCCATGAAACCTGATAAGATCTTTTGGGCTTCCCTACTTGGTGGTTGTAGAATCATGGAGACTTTGAATTGGTAAGCATGCAGCAAAAGCATTATTTGAGATAGAACCTGAGAATCAAGCTTCTTATATGCCCTGGCTACTGCTCGTATGTAGGGTTAGGTGGCAAAGGTTAGAAAGGCTATTGATGATAAATGGGGTGATAAAGAAACTGGGTTTAAGTTGGATTGAGATTTAAAGAGAGGTGCATGTATACCTGTGGTCAAAAATTATGCTACTGCTTATATGTGCAGGCTTGTCTCTCCTACCACAGTGAGAAGTTTGCAGTTGCATTTGGAATCATTTCAACTCCACCAGGAACAACAATCAAGCTTTTTAACAATTTAAGAACTTGTGTTGATTGCCACAGTGACATTAAATTTATTTCATAAACTGTTCAAAGGAAAATAATAGAAAGGGATTCAAATTGGTTCCATTCTTTTAAGGATGGGAGTTGTTCATGTGGAGACCATTGGTAATTCAAGCCACCTAAAGATCCAAGGCACGTTTCTACATGATGTCAGAAACATAAGTGGAATAATGTTCCTCTGATATGTGCATTTTCTACCAATCTTTCTGGATTCATTTCTTGGGGTGTTTGTGATATATGACTATTCATTTTTTCCCTTATAAGACTTGTGCTGCGTCCTGAGACTGTTGGAAGAGTAATTAGACTTTATCTTACCTGTTCTTGTGTTCATGTTGATAATTGATTGGTTGCACAATGTTGTTCTTCTTTTGCTTCAACAGTTAGCTAGAGGTGTGCTTGAAGAACTCATGCAAGCATCAACATTCTTTCTTGACAATTGTCCCGCTTGCATTAAGTAGCTTCTGTTTTCACTTTATTTAGTATTATTACAGTTTTTGTTAAAACTGTTTTCATACTTCTATTGAATACTATTTAGCTATGGAAGCCTGGCAAGTATATTGCCTGGGATTTTACACTACACCTTAAGAGTGCCTTCAAAATCTTGGTTGCTATCCCAAGATTCCCACTTCGAGAACTTGGGTGTCAAAATGCTTATCAATTTTTCCATGAACGTTTCATTTCTATATGACCACACTGCAAATGAAATACAGCTCCTTTATGGCTAAAATGCACTGCCACACTATCGTATGCAAATGCAAGTACACCCTATAGTCCAGCTTTGATGGACTTCAATTTTCCAGTTTCCGCAAGGAGATGATAATTGATAACCAAATTAACCTTTTGTTCATCAAGGCCTTGGGTGAGGCCAGTTGATATAAGAACCATCTGAACCATCTTTAAACTCTATTATTATCTCTTCTCTATATTCTTGTTTGTGAGTCCCTTGAATGGTAGTAACTACATTATGCAACATGCCAGCATGATTTCTCGTTTGTACAAATATAATTTTCTACCCCAAATTCTATCATAATTTAACATATCTGTAACTAATCGCTTGAATTTTAGCAAGTTGGCATTGTACTGCTCTATAGCATCTGAAATATAGTTCTCTTGTCTTTACAAGAAGCTTGTTGTAATCTTGATTTATCTCTTCGATGCGAAATTTTTTTAATGTAGAGGAAAATAGAAGTACCTGGCAATCAGTAGTGACTATATCAGAATTCCAAATTGATTTAGCTTTCTTTTTTGTATGTGTATTTGGTAGGCTTGTTAATTGGTAAGAAACTGCATTATCATGAAGATGAACGCCTCATGAATCATGATGAAGCTTTCAAAATGTGGCTTCATTAATTTAAAAGGCACTTGTTTACAAGCACATTATTAATTTGTATCAAATACAATTACAACATCAATCCTTTGGCTTCTTCTTGTTTTTCTTCACGTTACCACCCTCGCTAAGAGAACACATGGAAGCAAGAAACCAAATGTAGGCTAACTTTAGACAGTCAGAATGAAAGTCAAAGCATGGAATTGAACACAGATTTAATGGACTACTGACTAAATTACATCTCCTGTCTCAACTATCTACCGATTATTCTAATCTGGAATATAATTTAGACTGGTGTGTTATTGTTTTTGATAACTAATGGAATATAATTGTGATATCTAGAAAACATTATAATAGAAATCATGCAAGACATTGTCTTAGTAGTTGATCTCTTATGATAGCGTGACTATTGGATTGTTATGGTGGAAATCTAATCAGTGGTCATGAAGCATGATTACTGACCAACAACCAGTGTATTATTTTGGATATGTTTAATCCAATGCAAAAAGATGCTATAACTTAAAAGTTAAAACACACACACACACACACACACACACACACACACACACACACAAGGCAAACAAAATCCAGTAAAAGTGAATTTGCCCTACGCATGGGCCAGTCTATTATCAGGGCAAAATCAAGTCCCATTTTAGGAAATGAGATTCAATTGGTGCTCAGATAATAAAACATAATTGAAACTATAGGGTTCCCTAGGAAGCAATATGATGCTAATGAAGTAACTGCCCAAAAGTTCCTCTTTGATTCAAAAGCCGCACCTGCAGGGTAGGGATAGAGAAAGGAAAAACTAAAGATTTCACATAGTACTTGTGATCAAAAGAGAAATCTTATTTATTTCATACCTTTCAATCAATGAGAAAGTGGGCCAGATTCTATAGGATCAAACCAATGGAACTTATATATATATATATATATATAGAGAGAGAGAGAGAGAGAGAGAGAGAGAGAGAGAGAGAGAGAGAGAGAGAGAGAGAGAAAGGTAAAGGCAGTGTTCAAGAGAGACATTAAATACCAAAAAAAAATTAAAAAAGAAAAAGAAAAAAGAAATGACCCAAGGATTATGCCAAAAGAATGATCAAGCATAAGCTTACATCATTCAGGGCCTGAGCAGGATCAATAGCTTTTGAGAGATTATAATTGAAAAATGAGGCCTAATGGCAACATACCCCAGTAACCTTTCAATGCCATTAAGAATAATGATTCTTAGTCCTGCCTTGTATGCATCCTCAAACACCTTGACAATATGTACACAGGTTCTCTCATGAAGAACAATCATTGCTTCTGCTAAGACTATCTTGAGTAGTAGCTATTGTTGACAATGGCTTTCACAGCGATTCTCCATATTTCCATTTGACATAAAATATATACTTAAACCTAAAACATTTTCCAAGAAGAACAATTCTCATAACTCATTTTTTGGGAAGCCAATTCAAGTTGTTATCTTTTTCAGCCACCTTTACTATAAGCTTGGTGAGGAATTCCTTGATAGGCACCCATAACTTGGCCCTTTCTTCATCACATACCACAACCTCTAATTGCATAAGCTCCATAGTTGATTCTGGCAACGAACTACGCAATCTCAAGCAACCTTTCATGCTGAGCACTTTTAAATTACACAACTCACCAATGTGTTTTGGCAACTTGCTAATGCTTAGGCAGTCAGATATGTCAAGAATGCTTAACTTATGGAGGCTTCTGATTGACTCTGGCAACTCTGACAAATCAGTACAAGACCTAAACCTTAGTACTTCTAAATTCACCAACTTTCCAATTCCTTTAGGTAATGCTGACAATTTATGACAATTGGTGATGATGAGTTTTTTTAGGAGGACAATATCACATAGCCCAACAGGCAATTCCAACATATCACTACAATAGTCAATGCGTATCTCCATTAGATTTGGCAAATCATTTGAAGGTTGAATTGTACAATTCTCAAAAGCCTTACCAATATTACACATGAACAAGGATATTTTCTTCAAACTCTTCAATGGTACAAGGGTCTTGCAAAGGGAGGAAATTGAAACCTTCTCTAATCTAATTCTCCTAAAATTGGGTAGAGACCCGAGCAGTTGAAAATTGCTTATTTCAGCATGAGAGAAACCATAATTCGTGACTATCAAAACCTTGAGTTCATCCATTTTCTCCACAAACTCAGGTAAGGTGTAATTCTGTGTCTGAAAATTCAGAATTAAAACCTCAACTTTGGGTGCATGAATGTTGCACCAACTCCATGAGAATGATTTACCTGCAAAAAAGAATTGTATACAATGTGATAATCACTCATTATTATGTAGTTTACATAATGTGCTAGAGAGGAAATGTGCCAACCAGTTGAGATAGATAATAAGCGAGCATTGATGAGTTTATGTTTCTTTCCCATCCACCTCTTTGGTAGATTGTTTCCACTTATGTTCAGAATCAGTCTTGGCCTTTCTTCTTCAGGCTTTTTGCTACTCTGATGCATAGCAAGCTCTCTAAGAATGTCATGCAGTGTGACAAAGTCATCATTGTAATAGCTGTTGGCCTCACTTGCATCTTTCCTGGTGAATGGGCAAATTAGAAGCTTAGAACATATTCAAAATTTTCAGACTTTGCATACAAAAAACATATATTCCATTATCATTCAAAAAAAAAAAAAAAAAAAAAAAAAAAGAAAGAATATAATGACAACCAAGGGAAATCATTTTTGTTTACAATATCAACCAAGGGAAATCATACAACCCAAGGGTCTGCGAGACAAGCAACGGAGAGATATAGACTAAGAAAATTTTTGAAATCTTGCACATTTCATGGCCAAAGTAGTTGGAATCTCTAGTTTGGTATAAGTTTCCTTCTTTCTAGTTCTTTGAAGTAATCACCCTTTCAATGGTAAGGAAAATCCTAAATTGGCCAGACATGTCAAATAAACCATAATATTATAAATTGCCATTGGAAGTTAATTAAGCCATAAGACATGATAAAATATTTGGGCTTGTGGCCGGGTATAGAGTAATAACATATTACAACTAGCAACTAGAAGTAATCACATGAAGAAATCTCATTACAAGAAAATAATAATATAAAAATAGAAAGCCAGCATACTCTGCCATCACAAGACTGGCTAGATTTCGAGTAGTGAGTTGTCGCAAATAGGCAATGGCATGGATGCCATCTTCATCTAGTTCATATAATTCTGCCCACATGTCAATGAGGATAGCAGCAGGGATCCTTTGGTCTTCGGGAAATGAACCTAGGTCCATGAAACACTCTTTGATGATAACCTTGTCATCCGAAAATTCTAGGCTACTTTCAAGATGACCAAGCAGCTTAGTATCAGAACCGAGAAAAGATTGACCATCAGACCATTTCATTAGTGTACTTCTCCATACCACTGCATCCTCCCCACGCAATGAGCCGCCAATTACTTGAAGGACTAGTGGGAATCCCCCACAGCCTTTTACTATCTACAATTCAAGGAACCAGATAAACTCAGTTATTGTTTAGAGGTTACAGGGGTAATTTTTGTCCAAGATTTTGGAGACAGTTGGGTTGTTGGGGAAAAAAAAAAAAAAAACCAAGCAAAGCTTAAACGCATGTGTATGTATGAAAACATAATTTTAGCAGGTATATATGGTATTATCATCTATATACCTTACTCAAAAGGCAAATGTACAAATATATACACACCACAAATTGACAAAGTACCTTTTCGACTTCTTTTTCTGCTGGAATGTAAGAGCTCCCATCATCTAGGGATGCTGAGCGACGAAAAAGGGTCATTGCATCAACATCATTTAGCGGTTTTAAGTGATATGTAAACTTAAATCTTGGAAATGCAGTTCTTGAAGTAACCAAAATCTTGTAATTGGGAAGATCAAACTTAAACTTTTCAGGAAGGTCTTCTGATCCAAGCCAGATATCATCTAGAATCAACAATATAGGATTAGGTGTAATATGATTCAGCAGTTGTGGCAGCTGGTAGAATGCATCGTCATCACTTTGAATTAGAAACTCAGGCTGCATATTCTTATAGTTAAATAGGTTCTGCACAATGACCTTCACGTTGGGAGTTTTTGAAACGTTCACAAAGAGAATATTGTTCTCAAACATGCCTATCCAAACACAATGTAGTTAGAAAACTGCCACATGCACATTTCATATCCGATAATATTAAACACATAATGGCGAAGTCATATGAACAGAATACCCAATCCCAATCGCAGCAAACGGTGAGAAGTGGGAAGAAGAATTATGAGAAACACCACCAATTATGAAGATATGAGAATTGCTTTTTTTTTTTTTTTTTTAACCATCTCATTTCTTTTAGTACTTTCTAAGGCAGTAATTCCAAAGACTGAAATATGCCAAAAACACTGCTATGACTGTTGAAAGGACCAAAACAAAAGAATGAAGATAAGTAGCAATGGAATACTTCAAACAGTAGTTTAATTTCTTGAGTATGAATGCAATCTCACTTTTTAAATCATAGCCAAATATAGAACTGCCTTTTATTTTACTACATTATTTCATTTTAGGATTCAACAAAGAATTTCACAATGTATTTTGTTTTTGCTACTACCTAACGGTTTACTTTACTATGAAGGGTCTACATACTAGCAGCAGCAAAAGGACAAGGTTTCTATCCTTTCCAGAGAAACCTTTAAAATTTTATATATATATATATATAAATATATATATATATATTTTAACGTAAGGGGTCTATTAAGGATAATTTTTTTGTCAATCTATTGTCTTTTTGGTAGCTTTATGTCATTTTTTTCAACCTGTGTGGCTAGCTTCATAGATAGGAAAAAAAAATATTAAAAATAAACTGTGGAGCTTCTTTTATGTATCTTTCTTTCATTTAGTTATTTTTTTTATTAAGTGGGACTCTCATTAGGGAAACATTTCCCATAAAAAATTGGTATAATTTGATGAAAGGATTGAAAATAGTACTAAAGTGACAAGTGAAATTCAAAAAGTTGGTTTTATTAGCTTTACACCTTATAAAATTGGTAAAAAAAATCTGATAAAAGATGACTTTATTGACATAAAGTTGTTTCTTGACGGGCATCGCAATGTGCCTGTTAACCCTACTTTTTATTTATTTATTGAATATGCATTTTGAAAATCTAACAGTTAGATTACATATTTTTTATGTTCTTAAGTTAACACATATATCAAATTTCATTCACATTGGATATTATTTACTATTCGATCAATAAATTTATTTTTTACATATAATTTTAGACCACAAAAACTTGAAATTTAATAATTTGATTAATGATTTAAGAATGAAATATGCAACCTAACAGTTAAATTTTCAAAATTTTACAAAATTTAGGTTTGTTGGAGAGAAAATTGTCCCACTATAAATAACTTCAAGAATATGCAAAATATATATTTCCTAAGGATTCAAATTACATTCAATATTTTTAGTACACTAGATCCGGTCAAATGGTGACATAGATCACAATCCCAAGAATTTTACTTGTGGCACAACTCGTCCATGTGGCGAGTTGTGATTAGTGGAGGGATATTACAACAACTCATCCATGCGGCAAGTTAAAATTGGTGGAGGGATATTACAACTCGCCACATTGACAAATTGTAGTACAAATGGTGACACAAGCATAACTCCTATCCCAACCGGCGTCCAATGCCAGTGACCACACCTCCCCCAAATAGAAAGTAAAATTACACACCGACACAAAAAAGACAAGGAAGTACCTTTAATTATCTCATCCTGACAGAGCATTTGGACCAGTGTGGTCTTCCCACATCCTCCAGGAGCAGTAAATAGGAGCAGTTGCACCTCCTCCTTCAACAGCAGCGTCTTCAACTCCTTCATTGGCATATCAAACCCAACTGTGAAAACCGGGGGTTCACGAACCGCGAACGACACCTTTGGTGTCTCCACGGACGCGATCGAATCCATTCTCTGCCTAATATCACTCACAATTTCTCTAGTCTCCAACCCAGTCCTTGCACCATATAATTGCAAATCAACCTGACAGTACCTCAATATGTCTTCTTCCAACTTAGTAAGTTTGCTTGAGTACTTGAATCTTAAATACAAATTCCACCGTGGGATTTGCAAGCACTCGCGAACCAGCTCCCTACCCCTCGTCATTTCTTCTATGAAGCTCCGTGTTTCCTCTACTGGGCGATTAAGTAGTTGGTTTAATCGTTCTATATCTGTGACCGTAGTCGCCAGACTATCTAACTTGGATTCGAGTCTTTTAAGAATGGGTATGAACTGACAGGCTTTGCTTACCACATCCTTAACTGTTTCGCGTAACGACGCAAAGACCTGTCCAAATCCTGCCCCAAGAAGAGACCCTGCAACCATCAGAGCCATAACTTTGCTGCTGCTTCTTCTTCTTCTTCTTCTTTTTTCTTTAGGATGATGATGATTGATGAATGAGAATTTTATTCAAACAAATGCAAAGAGTGCAAAAAACAGTACAAGTAAACTAAAGTAGAAGCGAACCTTATACTAGAATAACTACAGAGATGGAAACCAGTTGAGATCTCAAACTCTTCAATTTCTTCTCAGAGTCTTTGCGCTGGTAAAAGTAAACGGAGCAGAAAATACAAAATATATAAAGTAAACTACTCATCGCAGATTGACTGACTGACTCCATTGAGTTGACTGTACTTGGAAGCTCCTTATTTGTATTGCATACAAAACATACCCACAGCCCACAGAGGCACAGACCTGAGGTCACACTGTTTTTTTTTTTTTTTTTTTTTTTTTTTTTTTTTTTTTATTGGCAAAAATGGCCCATTAGCATTAATTTTTGAAATATTTAGTAACAGAGCACTGTTTCGGAAATAATTGGGGATGTACCACTTTTTGTGGTACTTGAGTTTGGTGAGCTCGAGTACCCCATTTTTTTGTTCTAGCGTGGCACCTGACGTGAGCATCTGAATTTAAAAAATAAACTTGGTACCCGAGCTCATGAAGCTCGAGTACTGCTCAGCCATGTCTCCCTATTACCCCACACTTAAACCATCTGCTACCCACAATACCCAACCAAGAACAGAGCAAAACATACCCACAAACACGAAACCTCTTAATCTCGCTATCTCCCTCTCTCAATCTCGCTATCTCCCTCATCTCCCTCTCTCAATCTAAAGCTATTTCCACACAAATACTCTCATTCTTCCTCTCAATCTTGCAAATACTCTCATTCTCCCTCTCAATCTCGCGATCTGCCTCATTCTCCGTTCCCCGCCTCGCTCTCGGTCTCCCTCGCGCGCTGTTGCTCACGCTCTCGGTCTCCCTCTCACAAGGTATGTCTCGCTCAGCTTGCATGTTCAGCTTGGACATATGAGGACAAACAAGACAGGAAACATGAAAAATATGGATTTTAGGGTGAGATGGGCAGGGGATGCGCACCCTCAAAACCTTTTTCTTTTTCCCAGAGAATACACACCCCACAACCTTAATTATGGACTAACCTTTTTTTTGCTGTGAGGTGTACTTATTCTAGTAATGATCTCCTTTTCAATAATAGAATCCTAAACTGAATTTATACATTAAGAGAATCATGAAGCACATGCAGGAAACACAATTCTTGTGTCACCCCAAAGACAATGCATAAGACCATAATTCACAGTAATTTAACATTTAACTTGGTCCACATAAACACAATTATGTGGTCCATCTTATCTTAATTTGGTCCATACTAACAATGCCCCCCTTCTTTCTTTCTTTTTTTAGTGGAAATCACCATTTTGTTAAATGATAGATTTGTAGTAGTATCTCTTTTCATTTACAATGAATGCTGGGGGTTTAATAATGTGGATTTGTTTGTCTATAACGTAAGTTTACATTATTAGTGCAATTTAAAGCTATAAAAGTCTTCTATCACTTCTGTAAAAAAAAAAAAAAAAAAACTATAAAAGTCCAAGATTTATACCTTCAGCCTTCAGTGCTTCCAATTTTTCATTCAAACACACTAAGTTCCAAATTCACCAACACAACCTCACAGCACCCACACAATCAAACTAGCTAAGTTCTTCACAACACATTATTCACCAAAAACTAAAACCCAGATAAAAAAATTAGAACTTCTTTCAAAAAAATCAACATGCTAAGTTCTTCACAACACATTATGCACCAAAATTCAAAAAAGTACGAAATTTCTTGAAAATTTAAAACAAAAACCAAGACATGGAATTGCAGCGCCAAAACCAGTTGGATTAGTGAAAATTAAGAGAAAAAGAACTCAAATTTTTCGGAGAGAGAGAGCTTACAAAGCGCCATTGAAGGGGAAATGGTCCGCGTGGCGACTCTGTGAAATGAAATTGAAAACCCTAATTGGTCGGAGACACAGAGAAGAAAGGGCGAAGAAGAAGATGAGGACGAAGGCGACATTGCACCACTGTCATCCAACGGAAAGGCCATTACCATCGCTCCTCCAACAACCACCACTTTCCCTTCTCCTATTCCCTCAGGCGCGACGGCGACGGAGACCACGATTCCACTCCCCCGACCATCATCGATACGCGAAAGCGATCACAACGACGTTTTTAATTTCTACCGCCGATGGTGTGAGGGTGTGAGGGTTTGAACGTTTAGGTGTAAGTGAGAGTGAGAGAGAGAGTGAGAGAGAGATTGTGTTCTGGTAAGGGTAAGGGTAAGGTTAAGGGTGAAGAGAGACTTTAAATTCAGATGCCAACGTTAGGTGCCACGCTGGAACAGAAAAATGGGGTACTCGAGCTCACCAAGCTCGAGTACCACAAAAAGTGGTATTTCCCCAATTATTTCCGAAACAGTGCTCTGTTGCTAAATATTTCAAAAATTAATGCTAATGAGCCATTTTTGCCTTTTTTATTCGTCAGTGAATAGCGAGTTACCAAATATGGGCTAGGCCCAAAATAAAGAAGACAAAAATTCTGCCTATCCCTGTAGACGTGAAAGACTGTATTAGTGTTTGGTTGGGCCACGTTTTTTTTTTTTTTTTTTTTTTCTCAAAACCCAGTTTCAATTTTCGTTTTTTTATTTATTTTTTATTTATTACAATCGCTTGCTTAACTAAATTCACCGACCACCCTCTGCTTCGAGGATATACTCGAAAGTCGGACCTCATACATGATACTTACGTAAAGTTTATCCCCACGCTAAAAGCGTCCGGGGTTTTCATTGATAACCGTTTCCCTGATATCTATGTCAATTGTGAAGGTATTGCGGATGCCTAGAACATGTTTGATGAAATGGGTGAACAAGGTTTTGTTCTTGGAACACAATGATATTCGGCTATGCAAATGTGGGGAAGCTTAAATAGGGTAGAAAGTTGGTTTGATGAAATGCTGCAAAGAGATAATTTTTTTCGTGGATGGCAATGATATCATGGTGTGTTCACCATGACCGGCCTAAAGAGGCTTTGGAATTTTACAGAATGAGGTTAAGACATTGGAATTCAAAATTGAGTAGGTTCACTGTATCTAGTACTCTTCCTGCTTCAGATTCGTGGATATATAATGTGGAATGGATTGGATTTAGATGAGGCGGTTTGGAGTGTTTATCAGAGATGTATGAGAATTGAGGGAGTATAAAGGAGGCTAGGAAAATTTTTGACGAGATGGTGGTAGGGATGTTGTGTCTTGGACAGCAGTAATAGATGGATACTTGGGAAAATGGGACTATGGAAGAGGGATTTGCTTTTTTCTTGGTGTTGATGAGATTGGTGATTAGGCCTAGTGATTTCACATTTACCGGGGTTTTAAATGCCTGTGCTGATCATGTTGTAGAGGACCTGGGCGAGCAAGTTCATGGCTACATGACGCGGATAGGGATTGATCCCTTTTCATTTGCAGCAGGTGCTCTTGTTCATATGTATTCAAAGTGTGAGACCATTCAAAATGCAAAAAGGGCCTTTAAATGGATGCCTCGACTAGATTTAGTTTCATGGACTTCCCTAATTGTTACAAAATGCTCAAAATGGTCAACTGAATGAGGCTTTTAAGTTCTTTGTTCTTCTCAATTCAGGAGCCCAGCATGGCCACATTACTTTAGTTGTAGTTCTTTCTGCTTGTATCCATGCTTGATTACTATGATAAAGTACTTGGACAGGATATTTCCACTTGATAAAGGAAAAGGGTGGATTAACGCATGTAACAGATCATTATGCTTGTACCGCTGAGAATATTATTAACCAAATACCCATGAAACCTGATAAGATCTTATGGGCTTCCCTACTTGGTGGTTGTAGAATCATAGAAACTTTGAATTGGTAAGCATGCAGCAGAAGCATTATTTAAGATAGAACCTAAGAATCAAGCTTCTAATATGCCCTGGCTACTGCTCGTATGTAGGGTTAGGTGGCAAAGTTTAGAAAGGCTATTGATGACAAATGGGTGATAAAGAAGCTGGAATTAAGTTGGATTAAGATTTAAAGAGAGGTGCATGTATACCTGTGGTGGAAAATTATGCTACTGCTCATATGTGCAGGCTTCTCTCCCCTACCACAATGAAAAGTTTGCAGTTGCATTTAGAATCATTTCAACTCCACCAGGAACAACAATCAAGCTTTTTAACAATTTAAGAACTCGTGTTGATTGCCACAGTGACATTAAATTTATATCATAAATTGTTCAAAGAAAAATAATAAAAAGGGATTCAAATTGGTTCCATTCTTTTAAGGATGGAGTTATTCATGTGGAGACCATTGGTAATTCAATCCACCTAAAGATCTAAGGCATGTTTCTACATGATGTCAGAAACATAAGTGAAATAACGTTCCTCTGATATGTGCATTCACTACAACAAAAGTGGGCTATGGTGACAAAATCTAGTGAGGATAAACAATTTCGTCACAAAATGATAACATTTAGTGAGGAAAAGAAGAATTCATCACCAAATATTATAAAAATTTTAAAATTGGTGACGAAATCAATATTTTGTCACCAAAGATGTACCAATTGGTGACGAAATCAATATTTTATCACCAAAGATGCACAAATTGGTGATGAAATATTTATTTCGTCACTATAGGTCATGAAAAAAAGGCAAACCTAGGGTGACGAAATATTCATGTCACCAAAGACTTACCAAAGGTGACGAAATTCTAAATTCGTCACCTAATATTAGGATGTAGGTGTTTTTGGTGACGAAATAAATTTTGGTCACCTATTGTTTAACCAAAGAGTAACTGGAGGGTGACAAAATTCCAAATTTATCATCCAATATTAAGATGGAGGTGTTTTTGGTGAAGAAATAAGTGTTCATCACCTATTAAAGATGGTCATGGGCAAGGTATACCCATATAAACCCGATCCAATTAATTTATCCATGGATATCTGATTACCTTACCCAATTAGTATTCATACCCAATTGTTACCCGGTCTATTTATCCATAGATATCCATACCCTACCCAAAGCCAATTTTTATAAAATCACCAAATATTTTCAAAAACTACTAAAATGACCAATATATCTTCAAAATCTCTAAAATAAGCAAAATACTCATGAAACCTTTAAAATGACCAAAATACTCCTACAATCTCTAAAATCACCAATTATGCTTAAAAAAAAAAACCACTAAAATGACCAAAATATCCCAAAATCTCTAAAATGAGCAAAATACCCATGAAATAACCTCAAAAATGACCAAAATACCCCAAAAATCACCAAATATGCTCAAAAACCACTAAAAAAATACCAAAATATCCCCTAAACCTGATAAATGACCAAAACCCCCAAATCCTAAAAAATGACCAAAGTACACACGAAACTTAAAAAATAACCAAAATACCCCTAAAACCTAAAATTTGGTCAAAATACCTCAAACAAAAAAAATAAAAAATAAAAATAAACTGACTGAAATAGCCTTGATGCTTGAAAATGACCAAAATACCCCTAATCTTGAAAAAATGACCAAAATACCCCCCTCGAAACCTAAAAAATGACTTAAATACCCCTGAAACTTATAAAATGACAAAAATGCCCTAAAACCTATATGGTGATAAAAATATAACTTAAACCTAAAAGATGATCGAAATACCCTTAAACCTAAAAATGATCAAAATACCCCTAAATGACCAAAATACTCATTTTTATAATTTCGGGCTATTTTGGTCATTTTTTAGGTTTAGGGGGGTATTTTGTTAATTTTAATATTTTGAGGGTATTTTGGTCATTGTTAGGTTTCATGGGCATTTTGGTACTTTTTAGGTTTTGGGAAGTATTTCAGTCATTTCTTAGGTTTAGGACGTATTTTTTGTCATTTTTAAGTTTCGAAGGGTATTTCGGTCATTTTCAAGGTTTCGGGGGTATTTCGGTTATTTTTTAGGTTTATGGGGTATTTTGGTATTTTTATAGTTTCTGGGGATATTTTGGTAATATTTTAAGTTAAAGGGCTATTTTGGTAATTTTATGATTTTAGAGATATTTCAGTCATTTTTTACGTTTAGGGTGCATTTTGGCAATTTTAGTGGATTTTAGAAGTACTTCGGTTATTTGCAAGTTTAAGTGGTAATTTGGTAATTTTGATTACTGGGTAATTGGGTTGGTTGGGGTTTACTTATAATAATTTGGTTGAGTTACGTTTCGATAAGATTTAATTAGTTAAACGGATAATAATGGGTAAATTACATCGGATTAGTATGAAAATTGACATGCATGTTAAGCACATATTAAACATGTAATCCAATGGTTGGATTTTCAAAATATGAATTCAATAATAAGTTACTGGATAGTGCAACATTTTTTAGAGTTACATTAAGTGTAACTTGAACCAAGCCCTATGTTTCTTAATTCGATGTGAATTATGAATAATCTACCGTTAGATTACATTATCTTCATATATTTTTCATGCTTACAAAATTTCAAGGTAATCAAAGATTAATAGGCATGTCATCAATCAATTGTCTAAATTCAAGTTTTTGCAGTTTAAAATAACGCATAAGAGATGAGTTTAAAGATCAAATGGTAAACTACATCCGATTGGCATGAAAATTGGCATGCATGTTAAGAACATATAGAAAATGTAATCCAATGGTTAGATTTTAAAAATATGAATTGAATAATAAGTTATTGGGTGGTGTAACATTTTTTAGAGTTACATCAGGTGTAACTTAAACCCAGCCTATATTTCTTAATTCGATGTGAATTTTGATAAATCTACCGTTAGATTACATTATCTTCATTAATTTTTCATGCTTACAAAATTTCAAGGTGATCAAAGATTAATAGGTATGTCATCAATCAATTGTCTAAATTCAAGTTTTTGTAGTTTAAAATAACGCATAAGAGATGAGTTTAAAGATCAAATGGTAAACTACATCCAATTGGCATGAAAATTGGCATGCATGTTAAGAACATATAGAAAATGTAATCCAGTGGTTAGATTTTAAAAATATGAATTGAATAGTAAGTTATTGGGTGGTGTAACATTTTTTAGAGTTACATCAGGTGTAACTTAAATCCAGCTCTATATTTCTTAATTCGATTTGAATTTTGACAAATCTATCGTTAGATTACATTATCTTCATTAATTTTTCATGCTTACAAAATTTCAAGGTAATCAAAGATTAATAGGCATGTCATCGATCAATTGTCTAAATTCAAGTTTTTGTAGTTTAAAATAATGCATAAAAGATGAGTTTAAAGATCAAATGGTAAACTACATCCGATTGGCATGAAAATTGGCATGCATGTTAAGAACATATAGAAAATATAATCCAACAGTCAGATTTTCAAAATATGAATTCAATAATAAGTTATTGGGTGGTGTAACATTTTTTAGAATTACATCAGGTGTAACTTAAACCCAGTCCTATACTTCTTAATTCGATGTGAATCTTGACAAATCTACCGTTAGATTACATTATCTTCATTAATTTTTCATGCTTACAAAATTTCAAGGTGATCAAAGATTAATAGGTATGTCATCAATCAATTGTCTAAATTCAAGTTTTTGTAGTTTAAAATAAAGCATAAGAGGTGAGTTTAAAGATCAAATGGTAAACTACATCCGATTGGCATGAAAATTGGCATGCATGTTAAGAACATATAGAAAATATAATCCAACGGTCAGATTTTCAAAATATGAATTCAATAATAAGTTATTAGATGGTGTAACATTTTTTAAAGTTACATCAGGTGTAACTTAAACCTAGCCCTATATTTCTTAATTCGATTTGAACTTTGACAAATCTACCATTAGATTACATTATCTTCATTAATTCAAAGACAACTCTACTATGATACCCACTTCAATTCAAAGACAAAACAGTGGGTACACCCTGATTGCGAACATACATATGTATGAATATCAGTACATGCCTTGAGTTTGCAAAACTAGAATATATGTATTTTTATTCTATATATGTTTGCAAAACTAGAACATATGTATTTCTGATGGTTTCTATTATTTGAAATGACAGCAAGAGATGTTGAGAGTACAAGATGAGCATTGTAGCACTCCTGAAGCACAGCCTTTAACTGAAGAGGAGATTTCTATGATGGTTCTTAAACCGAGATCTGGCTATGTAAAGGGACTTGGCATGAGGCCTTCTTCATCTCTTAAGACTCCTGCCTCATCTTCCTCAACTCAGTATACTCAACAACTCGAGGGTCGAGTAGAAGAGCTCCAGGATGCAAACTACAAGCTGGAGGATCGAGTAGAAGAGCTCCAAGATGCAAACTTTAGGCTGGAGGAGAAGATGGACTGCATCATACAATATTTGAGGAGCAAGGGTGACAGTGACATTTGTGGCAGTGGAGGGAGCTCATCTACTAACTAGAACACACCTTGGTTAGTGTTTTATATTCCTGCCTAAAAGCATTAGTATTGAGACTTGTATATGGTATATGTTGCTATATTGTTTAATGGTGGTGGTGGGTTTTTTGTTTGTGGTGGTGGTTGGATTTTTTGTTTAATGGTGGTGGAGGATTGTGTTAATGATGGTGGCTGGATTTTTTGTTTATTGTGTGGTTGGGTTTTTGTGTTTATGGTGGTGTTTGGGTTTTTTGTTTAATGTTGGTGGTGGGTTATTTGTTTATTGTGATGGATGAGTTTTTGTTTATGGCAGTGACTGTGTTTTTGTGTTAATAGTGGTGATTGTGTTTTTTGTTTAATGGTGGTGGTGGGTTTTTTGTTTATAGTGGTGGCTGAGTTTTTTGTTTAATGTTAGTGGTGGGTTTTTTTGTTTATTGTGATGGTTGGGTTTTTTGTTTATGACAGTGGCTGAGTTTTCATGTTAATGGTGGTGGCTGTGTTTTTTGTTTAATGGTGGTGGTGGGTTTTTTGTTTATGATAGTGGCTGGGTTTTTGTGTTAATGGTGGTGATTATGCTTTTTGTTTATTGTGATAGTTGGGTTTTTTGTTTATAACAGTGGCTGAGTTTTTGTGTTGGTGGCTATGTTTTTTGTTTAATGGTGGTGGTGAGATTTTTGTTTATGGTAGTGGCTGGGTTTGTGTTAATGGTGGTGGTTGGGTTTTTCTTATTATTTATGGTAGTGGTTGGGTTTTTGTGTTAATGGTGGTGACTGTGTTTTTTTGTTTAATAGTGGTGGTGGGTTTTTTGTATATTGTGAGGACTAGGTTTTTTTGTTTATGGTAGTGGCTGGGTTTTGGTGTTAATGGTGGTGGCTATGTTTTTTGTTTATGGTGGTGGCTGTGGTTTTTGTTTAATGGTGGTGGCTAGATTTTTTATTCGTTGTGGTGGTTGGGTTTGTGTTTATGATGGTGGTTGGGTTTTTGTTTTGGATTTCACTTTATTTGTTTTGTTTTAGATTGAGATTTTTTTGCATTCTTTATGATTTCTCCAAGATTTGTAATGTGGGTTTGGTTTTTATTTGATGAGAATGTTGTGAGTCTTCTTTCTTTGATAGTTTGGCTTCATATGATGTTGCACTATGGTTATTTTGTCTAGTTTGTTATTGGGTATTTTGTGGATTTTTCCTGCATTGTCTTACTAATAATAATATTTTTTGTTGCGGTACATCTTATTAGGGATATAGGTTTGCAATTTAGTTTGTTATTGATGTATTTTCCTTTATACTTGTGCAGATATGGGATTGGTGGCAAAAAGATAGCTTTTGTGAGGCTACTTGAACTCAAATAATTTTCTATAAAGTTTGGAAGCTAAGACAACATTTGTATATAAATGGTTGTAATTACTTTGTGAACATCTTTATTGCATTTTTAGATTGTATGGATGTTTTTTTTATGGATTTGGTTTGAAATGAATGGATGTTTGTTTTTATGGATTTGGTTAGAAATGAACAGTTTAATGTAATGGCAATTAAATGTAAAGAATATTAATTAAAAAAAAAAAAATTGGTGACAATAATTTTCATCGCCATATTTGACTATAAGCAGAAATTGGTGACAAAATAATTCGTCACCTGATCTATTGAAATTAAAAAAAAAAAAAAAAAAAAAAAAAAAAAAAAAAACCGGTGACGCAAAACTTCGTCACCTAATCTATTGAAATTGGAAAAAACAAAACATTTGGTGACGAAATATTCTGTCACTTAAAATAAGGTTTAGTGACGAAAATATTAGGTGACGAAAAACTTTTGTCACCTATCATTTTTTATTGGTGACGAAAAAATTTCGTCACCTATCATTTTTTTATTAGTGACGAAACATTTTCGTCACCAATATATTCTGTGACGGAGCTTAGGTGACGAACACTGTTTCGTCACCATTTCGTCACCATATGTATTCAGTGACGAAATAAGGACATATTGTGATGATTGGTTTCGTCACCATAGTCCACTTTTGTTGTAGTGATTTTCTACAAATATTTCTGGATTCATTTCTTGGAGTGTCTGTGATATATGACTATTCCTTTTTTCCTTTGTAAGACTTGGTGCTGCTTCCTGAGACTGTTGGGAGTTGTCCAATGGTGGCTCCACAAGTACTCTGAGAGAGAGAGAGAGAGAGAGAGAGAGAGAGAGAGAGAGAGAGAGAGAGAGAGAGAGAGAGAGAGAGAGAGAGAGAGAGAGGAGGGGGGGGGGAGGAGTGTAATTGCACTTTATCTTACCTGTTCTTGTGTTCATGTTGATAATTGATTGGTTGCACAAATTACTGGAGAATATAAATTTTTCTAATGTTGTTCTTCTTTTGCTTCAACAGATAGCTAGAGGTGTGCTTGAAGAACTCATGCAAGCATCAGCATTCTTTCTTGACAATTATCCCGCTTGCATTAAGTAGCTTTTGTTTTCACTTTATTAAGTATTATTACAGTTCTTGTTAAAACTGCTAGCATGCTTCTATTGAATACTATTTAGCTATGGAAGCCTGGCATGTATATTGCCTGGGATTTTACACTAAACCTTAAGAGTGCCTTCAAAATCTTAGTCGCTGTCCCAAGATTTCCACTTTGAGAACCTGGGTGTCAAAATGCTTATCAATTTTGCCATGAACGTTTTATCTCTATATGACCACACTGCAAATGAAATACAGCTCCTTTATGGCTAAAATGCACCGTTACACTATCGTATGCAAATGCAAGCACACCCCATTGTCCAGCTTTGATGGACTTCCATTTTCCAGTTTCCAGAAGGAGATAATAATTGATAACCAAATTAACCTTTTGTTCATCCAGGCCATGGGTGAGGCCAGTTGATATAAGAACCATTTGAACCATCTTTAGACTCTTTTATTATATCTTCTCTGTATTCTAGTTTGTGAGTCCCTTGAATGGTAGTAACTACATTATGCAACATGCTAGCTTGATTTCTCGTTTTTACAAATATAATTTTCTACCCCAAATTCTATCATAATTTAACATATCTGTAACTAATCGCTTGAATTTTAGCAAGTTCAAATTGTACTGCTCTATAGCCACTGAAATATAGTTCTCCTATCTTTACAAGAAGCTTGTTGCAATCTTGATTTATCTCTTGGATTTGAAATTTTTTTTACTCCCGTTAAAATGTAGAGGAAAATAGAAGAACCTGGCAATCAGTAGTGACTCTATCAGAATTCCAAATTGATTTAGCTTTCTATTTTCTATGTGCATTTGGTAGGCTTGTTAATTCATAAGAAACTACAATATCATGAAGAAGAACACCTCATAAATCATGATGAAGCTTTCAGAATGTGGCTTCATTAGTTTAAAAGGCACTTGTTTACAAGCACGTTATTAATTTGTTTCAAGTACGATTACAACATCAATCCTTTGGCTTCTTCTTACTTTTCTTCACATTACCACCCTGGCTAAGAGAACACATGGAAGCAAGGAGCCAAACGTAGGCTAAGTTTAGACAGTTAGAGTCAAAGCATGGAATTGAACATAGATTTAATGGACTACTGACTAAATTGCATCTCCTGTCTCAAGTATCTACCGATTATGCTGATCTTGAATATAATTTAGACTGGTATGTTATTGTTTTTGATGACTATTGGAATATAATTGTGATATCTAGAAAACGTTATAATAGAAATCATGCAAGACATTGTTTTAGTAGTTGATCTCTTACGATAGCATGACTGTTGGATCGTTATGGTGGAAATCTAATCAGTGTTCATGAAGCATAATTACTGACCAACAGCCAGTGTATTATTTTGGATGAGTTTAATCAAGTGCAAAAAGATGCTATATCTTAAAACACCTAAAAAAAGAAATGAAAAAAAGCAAACAAAACCCAATAAGAGTGAATTTGCCCTACGCATGGGCCATTCTATTATCAGGGCAAAACCAAGCCCTATTTTAGGAAGTGAGATTCAACTGGTGCTCAGATAATAAAACATAATTGGAACTATAGGGTTCCCCAGGAAACAATACGATGTTAATGAAGTAACTGCACAAAAGGTCCTCTTTGATTCGAAAGCTGCACCTGCAGGGTAGGGATAGAGAAAGGAGAAAAAAAAAAAAAACTAAAGATTTCACATAGTACTTGTGATCAAAAGAGAAGTCTTTTTTTTTTTCTTTTTTGGGTAAAAAGGATAATATATTTAGAACTACCCAAAGGAAACAATTGTTTTAGGAAGAGTCCTCTCATAATACACGCCAATATAGTCATAAAACAAAAGCAAAACAATGTCCACAGGCAAACTATCATAGATTACAAAGTCTTGCTAGTGGGCCAGATTCTATAGGATCAAACCAATGGAACCTATATATATATATATATAGAGAGAGAGAGAGAGAGAGAGAGAGAGAGAAACATATAATACCAAAAAAAAAAAATATATATATATATATATATATATATATATATATATATATATGGAAATGACCCAAGGATTATGCCAAAAGAATGATCAAGCATAAGCTTACATCATTCAGGGCTTGAGCAAGATCAATAGCTTCTGAGAGATTATAATTGAAAAATGAGGCCTAATGGCAACATACCCCAGTAACCTTTCAATGCCATTAAGAATAATGATTCCTAGTGTTGCCTTGTATGCATCCTCAAACACCTTGACAATATGTACACAGGTTCTCTTATGAAGAACAATCATTGCTTTTGCTGAGACTATCTTGACTAGTAGCTACTGTTGACAATGGCTTTCACAGCGATTCTCCATATTTCCATTTGACATAAAATATATACTTAAACCTAAAACATTTTCCAAGAAGAACAATTCTCATAACTCATTTTTTGGGAAGCCAATTCAAGTTGATATCTTTTTCAGCCACCTCTACTTTAAGCTTGGTGAGGAATTCCTTGATAGGCTCCCATAGCTTGGCCCTTTCTTCATCACAAACCACAAGCTCTAATTGCTTAAGCTCCACGGTTGATTCTGGCAATGAATTACGCAATCTCAAGCAACCTCTCATGTTGAGCACTTTTAAATTACACAACTCACCAATGTGTTTTGGCAACTTGCCAATGCTTAGACAGTCAGATGTGTCAAGAATGCTTAACTTATGGAGGCTTCTCATTGATTCTGGCAACTCTGACAAATCAGTACAAGACCTAAACCTTAGTACTTCTAAATTCACCAAATTTCCAATTCCTTTAGGTAATGCTGACAATTTATGACAATTGGTGATGATGAGTTTGTTTAGGAGGACAATATCACACAACCGAACAAGCAATTCCAACAGATCATTGCAATAGTCAATGCGTATCTCTAATAGATTTGGCAAAGCATTTGAAAGTTGAATAGTACAATTCTCAAAAGCCTTACCAATATTACACATGAACAAGGATATTTTCTTCAAACTCTTCAATGGTACAAAGGTCTTGCAAAGGGAGGAAATTGAAACCTTCTCTAATCTAATTCTCCTAAAATTGGGTAGAGACCCGAGTAGTTGAAAATTGCTTATTTCAGCATGAAAGAAACCATAATTCGTGACTATCAAAACCTTGAGTTCATCCATTTTCTCCATAAACTCAGGTAAGGTGTAATTCTATGTCTGAAAATTCAGAACTAAAACCTCAACTTTGGGTGCTTGAATGTTGCACCAACTCCATAAGAATGATTCATCTACAAGAAGATTTGTATACAATGTGATAATCACTCATTATTATGTAGTTTACATAATGTGTTATAGAGGAAATGTGCCAACCAGTTGAGATAGATAATAAGCGAGCATTGATGAGCTTCTGTTTCTTTTCCATCCACCTCTTTGGTAGATTGTTTCCACTTATGTTCAGAATCAATCTTGGCCGACCACTATAGCATATGAACTACTACACAGGATGAGGAATAAAAGAAAAGGCAAGGTGGGACAGATGGCGGTGAAGTTGGACATTAGCAAGGCGTATGATCGGGTTGAATGGGGATTCTTGAGGAATATAATGCTAAAGCTGGGCTTAGATCACAGATTGGTAGATATGACCATGGAGACAATCACTACAGCATCTTATTCAGTCCTTATCAATGGAGAATCGAAGGGTTTCATTACTCCCACAAGAGGCATTAAACAAGGAGGCCTGCTTTCACCATACTTGTATCTATTATGTGCTGAAGGTTTGTCTGCCTTATTGAGGAAAGCAGAAGAGACCCGATCACTTAAGGGTGTTTTGTCCAGCCGACAAGGGGTTTGCATTTCTCATCTTTTGTTTGCTAATGATAGTATGTTATTTTGTCAAGCCACAGTTGAGGAGTGCCAAAGAGTGCTGGAAATCTTGGGCAAATATGAAGCTGCATCTGGACAGGCAATAAATAGACAAAAAACAACATTATTTTTTAGCAAGAATACAAGGCAAGAGGTAAGGGATGCTATTCAGCAGCTTTTGGGAGCTCGGGTCATGTCAGAATGTGAGAAGTATTTGGGTCTTCCAATGCCAAATAGGAAGTCAAAGGTGGGAACGTTTAAGGAGCTTCAAGAAAAGATAGCCAAACGAGTGATGGGGTGGAAGGAGAGATATATTTCTAAAGCGGGGCGTGAAATTCTTATCAAAACTGTAGCTCAGGCCATCCCTACGTATTCTATGAGCTTATTTAAGCTTCCAAGGTCAATATGCAATAATATCAATTCCTTGGTGGCTAGATATTGGTGGGGCCAAAACCAAGAGGAGAGGAAAATCCATTGGATAAAGTGGAGCATAATGTGTAATTCAAAGATGAAGGGGGGAATAGGTTTTAAGGACCTTCATGCTTTCAACCTTGCAATGCTCGCTAAACAAGCATAGCGTCTCATTCACAACAATGGGTCGCTTTTCTATAGAGTATATAAAGCAAGGTACTTCCCAAATACTTCCTTTTTGGATGCGGAGTTGGGCAATAATCCCTCATTTGTATGGCGCTCATTACTGGCAGCTAGAGATATTATCTAGGCAGGGTCAAGATGGATAATTGGAGATGGCAGAAATGTATCAGTGGCATCCCACTCTTGGCTTCCTCACTCACCGGTTTTCTTGACTACCCCATCATAGGATATGAAAGTCAATGATCTGATTGACACGGATACTTGGCAATGGGATAGGGGGAAGTTGTTTGCTACGTTTGATAGGCGAACTTGTGAGTCCATACTAGCGCTGCCATTAAATTGTCAGAATTCCCAGGATAAGCTGATTTGGAAGGAAAATAGATCACAAAGGTTTACGGTCCGCTCGGTGTATCAGGTAGCTCTCCGCCTAAAATATCTGCAACAGGCTGAACACTCATCGGCGCAAGCTCAAGGGTCCACTTGGAGGAAGATATGGAAGTTAAATGTACCACCAAAGGTCCATACCTTCCTTTGGAGGGCATGCTCGGGAAGTCTACCCACAAGGGAGAATCTCCACAAAAAACGGATCAGAGTGGAGCAAAGATGCGAGCTGTGCCATCACCATACCGAGACAATTGGTCACATGTTGTGGGAATGCCCCCATGCGAGAAATGTCTGGGCTCTATTCTGAGGTACAATCCAGAAGTGCATAAATGAAGTGGACGATTTTTTTCTATTGTTCAAGACGTTGCAACAGAGGCTGGGTTCATCTGACTTGGAGAAATGGGCAATCACGGCTTGGTCGATATGGAATGCTAGGAATCGTTTCTACTTTAAGCAGGTACAGGTTCATCCAAAGAATATTTTTGACAGCGCAATGGGACTACTGGAAGAATATCAACGTCTAAATGCAGCACAAAGAGTATAGGCTTGACTCTACTTTACGTGTTTGGCCAATTTTGCTTTTCTTGGGACATCACAGTGTTGTCTAGCTTGTTGATTGTCCCCCATCACTAGAGCTTTATCTAGTGATACCTGTACATGTTTATACTGTCTCTTAATAAAATTTCTACCATTTTCGCTAAAAAAAAGTAAAATTACACACCGACACACAAAAGACAAGGAAGGACCTTTAATTATCTCATCCTGACAGAGCATTTGGACCAATGTGGTCTTCCCACATCCTCCAGGAGCAGTCAATAGAAGCAGTTGCACCTCCTCCTTCAACAGCAGCGTCTTCAACTCCTTCATTGGCATATCAAACCCAACTGTGAAATCCGGGGGTTCACGAACCGCGAATGACACCTTTGGTGTCTCCACGGACGCGATCGAATCCATTCTCTGGCTAATATCACTCACAATTTTTCTGGTCTCCAACCCAGTCCTTGCATCATGTAATTGCAAATCAACCTGACAGTACCTCAAAATGTCTTCTTCCAACTTAGTAAGTTTGCTTGAGTACTTGAATCTTAAATACAAATTCCACCGTGGGATTTGCAAGCACTCGCGAACCAGCTCCCCACCCTTCGTCATCTCTTCTATCAAGCTCTGTGTTTCCTCTACTGGGCGATTAAGTTGTTGGTTTAATCGTTCTATATCTTGTGACCGTAGGCGCCAGACGATCTAACGTGGATTCGAGTCTTTTAAGAATGGGTTTGAACTGACGGGCTTTGCTTACTACATCCTTAACTGCGTCGCGTAACAACGTAAAGACCTGTCCAAATCCTGCCCCAAGAAGAGGCCCTGCAACGCTCAGAGGCATAACTTTGCTTCTTCTTATTCTTCTTTTTTCTTTAGGACGATGAATGAGAATTTTATCCAAACAAATGAAACAGTGCAAAACAGTACAAGTAAACTAAACTAGCAGCGAATCTGATACAAGAATAACTACAAAGATGGAAACCAGTTGAGATCTCAAACCCTTCAATTTCTTCTCAGTTTCTTTGTGCTGACAAAAGTAAACGGAACCGAAGATACAAAATATATAAAGTAAACTACTCTTCGCAGATTGACTGACACCGTTGAGTTGACTGTACGTGGAAAGCCCATTATTTGCATTGCATACAAAACATACCCACAGACCACATTGTTTTTTTCTTCGTCAGTGAATAGCGAATTGCCAAAAATGGGCTAGGCCCAAAATAAAGAAGAAGAAGAAGAAAAAAGATCTGGCTATCACCGTGGACGTCAAAGTGGGTTGTGTGTTTGGTTGGGCCACTCTTTTTCTCAAAACCCAGTTTCAATTTCGCTCGTTTTCCTTTTTTTTTTTTTTTTTTTTTGGTACAATCGCTAGCCTAAGTAAATTCACCGACCAACCTCTGCTTCAATATACTCGGAAGTCAGACCTCATACATGATAGTCGTTTCCCTGATATCTATGTTAATTGTGAGGGTTTTGTGGATGTCTAGAACATGTTTGATGAAATGGGTGAACAAGGCTTTGTTCTTGGAACACAATGATATTTGGCTATGCAAATGTGGGGGGAAGCTTTAAGAGGCTAGAAGGTTGGTTGATGAAATGCTGCAAAGAGATAAATATTCGTGGGCGGCAATGATATCATGGTGCGTTCACCATGACTGGCCTAAAGAGGCTTTGCAATTTTACAGAATGAGGTTAAGACATTGGAATTCAAAATCGAGTAAGTTCACTATCTCTAGTGCTCTTCCTGCTTCAGATTCTTGGATATATAATGTGGAATGGATTGGATTTAGATGAGGCGGTTTGGAGTGTTTATCAGACATGTATGGGAAATGCGGGAGTATAGAGGAGGCTAGGCAAGATTTTGACAAGATGGTGGATAGGGATGATGTATCTTGGACAGCGGTGATTGATAGATACTTGGGAGGATTGGACTATGGAAGAGGGATTTTCTTTGTTCTCGATGTTGATGAGATTGGTGATTAGGACTAATGGTTTCACGTTTGCTGAGTTTTTAAATGCTTGTGCTGATCATGTTGCAGAGGACCTGGGCAAGCAAGTTATGGCTACATGAGAAGGATAGGGTTTGATCCTCTATCATTTGCATGAAGTGCTCTTGTTCATACGTATTCAAAGAGTGAATATTCAGAACGCAAAGGGTATTTAAAGGAATGCCTCGACCAGATTTAGTTATGGGCTTCCCTACTTGGTGGTTGTAGAATTCATGGAAACTAGTTACAAATATAAAAATTGAAATAACCCATGGAATATGCCAAAAGAATGACCAAGTATAAGTGTACATCATTCCGGACCTCTGCAGCTGCAAGATGTCTTCATTAGCAAAGCATTCAGCTGTTCTAGCACCTTCCTCGCATCATGGTGAGTGACAGAGAAAGCATCACAAAAACCAATTGAATCTGAGAAGCCCACTTCACTTGTTGTCCCTATAACTAGATGTTTTTTTTTTTCTTCTTTGGGGGACAACGCTTGGGCAGGATCAATAAAGAGAATCATATTTGAAAAATGAGGGCCCAATGGTAGCACACTTCAGTAACCTTTCAATGCCATTAAGAATAATTATTCTAAGTGGGGAATTGTATGCATCCTCAAACACCTTGACAATCTGTGCACACATAGTTCTCTCATGAAGAGCAATCATTAATGCTTCTTCTGAGACAATCTTGACTAGCACCTACTGTGGGCAATGGCATTGACCTTGATTTTCTGTACTTCCATTTGACTTGACGTACTCAAACCTACAACAGTTTCCAAGAAGAAACAATTCTCAGATATCATTATTTGGGAAGTGATTTCAGATATGATTCGTAAACCACAAGAAGCAAAACATGTTTGCTTCAAGAAAATAATTTTGAATTCACAAGGTGATAGAGTCTAGAATTCACTAGAAAAGAGAGGACAAAACGTTCTATATTTTTATTAATCTAAATAATGAATGCCTTAGAACATTCACATTAGTGTAGCTATTTTGATATATATTTTAGCAAATTTATAGCTGAAGACTCAAAAGAAACTCACGCATTAGTCTCACTAAATTAGTGCAAAAAACTTAGCGAGGACTAGTGCCATGCTAGATGTGGCGAGACAATTTCCTCGCGAAAAGCCAAAAAATTATTTTTCTGTTTTCAACTCTCTCTATTCTTCTCTCTTGGTCTTTCTCTCTCTTACTTCAAATCAAACCTCCATGGCTGAGCTCCTTCTTTATGGATTTGGATTTTTTTGGCTAGGCTTGGCATATGGGTTAGGTGGTTGGGTTGTGTTCGCCTCTGTTACTCTACCATCGTCTTCTGCCTATGATGGTACCGTTGGTGGTGATTAAGAAAGACAGCTCTACTTGGGAGATTTTGAAGTCCAAGTTTATGCTTTGGGAGATTTTGAAATCTAGGATGCGGGTGTGATGGTAAGGGCTGTGGTTGTTCTTGGAGCTAGTCATTGACAAGAAGATTCCCCTTTCTAGACCAAATTCCATGATCTAGATGATCTTGGCAAGGGGGGATATGAACTTAGAAAGTGCATTGGAAATGCAGGTGGCTAAGTAACTTAGGGTTTTTTTTTTTTTTTTCTTTTTTTAGTGATGGAAAAGAGAGATAGTGATCTAAGGGAGAAAATGGAGTTTTTTGGATCAATTTGGCTAATAAATTGAGGAGACTGATGTGAATGCTCTTAGAGGTTACAATATGTTTAAATAGTAAAAGAAAACCTAAGACAGCTAGTAAAATGCTTACAAAACCCTAATTTACACTAATCACGAAATTAGGTAATAAAATAGAAAATTTGACTAAAAATGACAAAATTGAGATAATTGCAAAATTAAAAACTAAAGTCTCTAAGAGACGTCCCAGAACAAACAAAATCTTATTCTGACTTTTAAATTAAAAAAGTTATAAAAGAAACAAATAAACTAAGGGTCAATTTGGAATCCACTTATTTTGGTGAAACTGAAAACTTTTACTGAAAGTACGGTAAATAAAGGTATAAGTTAGCTAAAATAGTATAGTGGAATCCATGAATAGTACCAAAAAGTGCAGTGAGACCCACAAATAGTAGTAAAAATAAATTGAATAGTAAAATAAGTTGGCAAAAATAATTTTTGCCAAACGGATACTAAAATGGCAAAAACACAGATTTCAAGGGCTAAACAAAAGAATTTGCTTGAAAAGTAGCTTTGCTCCTAGTGTAATTTCCCTTTACATCACCAATTTTCACGCAATTCTGTCGTCGTCGCTGATGATTTATACTCATGCTTTTCTACTTCTTGGATTTTCCGCGCATTGACTTACGACAGTCTCTCTATTAAAAGGAAGTTTGTGCTGTCTCATCCACATCAGGAAGCCAATTTAAGTTGATATCTTTTTCAGCCACCTTTACTTCAAGCTTGGTGAAGAATTCCTTGATAGGCTCCCATAACTTGGCCCTCTCATCGTCACATACCATAAGCTTTAACTGCTGAAGATTCATTATTGATTCTGGAAATGGATTATGCAATCTCAAGCACCCTTTCATGTTGAGCACTTCTAATTTACACAACTCACCAATGTGTTTTGGCAACTTGCTAATGCTTAGGCAATCAGATATGTCAAGAATGGTTAACTTATGGAGGCTTTTGATTAACTCTGGCAACTCTGACAAATCAGTACAAGACCTAAGCCTTAACACTTCTAAATTTACTAGCTTTCCAAATTCTTTAGGTAATGCAAACAACTTATGACAATTGGTGATGCTAAGTTTTTCTAGGTGGACAATATCACACAGCCCAACAGGCAATTCCACTAGATCATTGCAATAGTCAATGTGTATCTCTATTAGACTTGGCAACGCATCTGAAACTTGGATGGTACAATTCTTAAAAGCCTTACCAATATTACACATAAACAAGGATATTTTCTTCAAACTGTTCAATGGAACAAGGGTCTTGCAAAGGGAAGAAATTGAAACTTTCTCTAATCTGATTCTCTTAAAATTGCGTAGAGACCCCAAAAGTTGAAAATTGCTTAGGTCAACATGAAAGAAACCATAATTAGCGACTATCAAAACCTTGAGTTCATCCATTTTATCCACAAACTCAGGTAAGGTGTAATTCTTTGTCTGAAGATTCAGAACTAAAACCTTAACTTTGGGAGCTTGAATGTTGCACCAACTCCAAGAGAACGATTCATCTGCAAAAATAATTGTATACAGTGTGACAGGCAATCAATATTTTGTAGTTTACGTAGTGTATGTGCCTTTGTTAGAGAGAAAATGTGCCTACCAGTTGAAATAGATAATAAGCGAGCATTAATGAGTTGATGTTTTTGTTCTATCCACCACTTTGGTAGATCGTTTTCACTTATGTTCATAATCAGTCTTTGTCTCTGTCCTATAAGCTCCTGGCTGCTCTGATGCAAAGCAAGCTCCCTAAGAACATCATGTTGTGTGACAAAGTCATCATTGTAATATTTGTGCACCTCGCTTGCATCTTTTCTGGTGAATGGGAAAAATTAGAAGCTTAGGACATATTCAAAATTTTCAGAGTTCACTTATGAAAAATATATGTTGTATTATTATCCAGCAAAATTAAGAATAAAATGACAACAAATGGTAATAAACACTATTTTTTGTTTACAATTATTGAAATTAAGTGTCTGCCAGACAAGCAGCAAAAAAATATAGACTAAGAAAAGTTGAAATCTCCCTCTATTCATGGGTAGAGTAGTTGGAATCTCTAGGTTGGTATAAGTTTCTTTCTTTATAGCTTTTTGTAGTAATCACCTTTTCAATTGTAAGAAAAATCCTAAATTGGCCAAACTTGTCGAATAAACCATAATACATAATATTAATTTCCATTAGAAGTTAACCATAAGAGCTATAACATATTACAACTAGCATATAGTAGTAATCACATGAAGAAATCACACTGCAAGACAATCATATTATAGAAATAAAAATCCAGCATACCTCGCCAACACAAGACTAGCTAGATTCAGAGTGGTGAGTTCTTGCAGATTGGCAATGGCATGGATACCATCTTCATCTAGTTCATATAATTCTGCCCACATATCAATGAGGGCAGCAACATAGATCCTTTGGTCTTTAGGAAATAAACCTAGGTCCATGAAACAATCTTTGATGAAGAACTTGTCATTTGGAAATTCTAGGCTTTTTTGTAGTTGATCAACTAGCCCAATCTCAGAATTGCGAAAAAATTGACTATCAAGCCATTTCAATAGTCTACTGCGCCATTCCTCTGCACACCGCCCATGCAGTGAGCTACCAATCACTTTAAGGGCCAATGGGAACCCCCCACAGCCTCTTACTATCTACAATTCAAGGAACCAACTAAACATAATTATTATTTGGAGGTCACGAGGGTTATATTGGCCAAGGTTTTAGTTATCTAAACAACACTAATTGTCTGGAAATATGAAAGCATGGTTTTAATGACAAAATTTTTCCCCTTCTTTTCAGTAAGTATTGGAGACAGTTGGGTTGTTAGAAACAAAATAAGCAAAATTAAATGCATGTGTGAGTGTAAGTATGGAAACATAATTTTGACAAGTATGTTTGGTATTATGCACCCATTCCCAAAAGAAAACAAAAAAACCAAAAAACAAAGAATATATATCTTTAGCCATGTATACATACCTTACCCAAATGGTAAAAGTGCAAATAAAATTAGCATATTTCATGCACGCGCGCACACACATATGTATATCATAGATTTAAAAATTACCTTTTTGATATCTTTTTTTGGAATGTTAGAGCTCTCATTTTGCAGGTTTGCTGAGTGACAAAATAGAGTCATTGCATCTTTCTTATTTAGCGGTTTTAAGTTATATCTAAAAATTTTAAATCTTGGAAAAGCAGTTCTTGAAGTAACGAAAATCTTGTAATTTGGAATATTAAACTCAAACTTTTCAGGAAGGAATTCCTACCAGACATCATCCAGGATCAACAATATAGGATCAGGTCCAATGTTTTCCAGCAACTGTTGCAATTGGTCAATTGCATTTTCTTCACTTTGAATTTCAAATGTCGGCTGCAAATTCTTATGACTAAATATGTTTTGTACAATGACCTTCACGTTGGGAGTTTTTGAAGCTGTGACAAAGAGAATATTTTCCTTAAATGTGCCTATCCAAACACAATGTAGTTAGAAAGCTGCTATGGAAGCACAATTCATATCTCGTAACATTACACAGAAACACACATTATGTCCAAGTCATATGAACATAATCCCCAATCTCAATCCTAGCAAAAAGTAATTTTGTGAGAAAAGCCATCAATTATGAAGATATGAGACTTGTTAATTTTTTTAAGCATCTTCTAATATGACGTGTTAATTAAAAAGGTAACAAAAAGTATAAATTTAGATATAAATTAATAGGATGGTGGAAAAGAATAAATGCAGATGACCCTGAGTACTTTGTTGAAATCTATAGCCAACCCAAAATTTTGTGTTTTAGGCTGGGTTGTTGTATCTCTTTTTTTTTACTGCTTTTTTCTAAGATAAAATATCCAAAAGTATGAAATATGCCAAAAACACAGCTATGATGATTGGAAGTGCCAAAACAAAAGAATGAACATTATTAGCCACGACACATACCACATCTTACCTAATGAGACATAGAACTCTCTTTTTTTTTTTTTCCAAACAGAAGTTTAATTTCACTTGGCAGAAACTCAAATTTTCATGTGTGAATGCAATCCCATTATTCCAATTCCAAATATAACCAAACATATAACATTCAGTCAATCAGTTGATTCATATCAGGATTCAAAAAAATGAAAAAAATTCTATATGTATTTTGTTGTTGGTACTCCCTAGCGGTTTACTATGAAAGGATTTACATACTAGCAACATAAATAACTTCAACAATATGGAAACAATACTTGGAAGTACCTTTAATTTGCTCATCCTGACAAAGCATTTCCACCAACTTGGTTTTCCCACATCCTCCAGGAGCAGTCAATAGAAGCAGCCGCACCTTCTCCTTCAATAGCAGCGTCTTCAACTCCCTTATTGGCATATCCAACCCAACTGTAAACTCCATGCGTTCACGAACCGCGCACGACACGGGCCTTGATATCTCCCTGTTCAGCAATATCTCCAGCATACGAATCATATTTTGACTATTTTCCAAAGTCATTAACCCATTCCTTGTGCACTGTGCTATCAAATCAAGCCAACAGGACCTGACGATTTCGTCGTCCAAATCTTTAAGTTTGGAAGAGTATTTGAATTTGAAAACGTAGTTCCACCACCGGACTGTCAAGCACTTGCGAACCAGCTTCACTCCCTCTTCCATATGTTCCTTCAATCTCTTTGTTTCCCTTTCTGGGAGATCAAGCTTTTCGCTTAATTCTACTATTCGGTCAACCATTGGCCGATTGGCGCCAAACGATCTAACGTGGATTGGAGGCGTTCAAGAATGGGTTTGAACTGACGGACTTTGCTTACCGCATCCTTAACTGTTTCGCTTAACTGTTTCGCATACAAAACATACCCACAGCCCACAGAGGCACAGCCCTGAGGCCACACTTTTTTTTTTTATTCTCTGTCAGTGAATACTGAATAGTGAGTTACCAAACATGGGCTAGGCCCAAAATAAAGAAGAAGAAAAAAAAATCTGCCTATCCCCGTAGAACTGAAAGACTGGGTGGGCCACTCTTTTTCTCAAAACCTAGTTTTTTTTTTTTTTTTTTTTTTTTTTTACAATCGCTTGCTTAACTAAATTCACCGACCGACCTCCCTCTGCTTCAAGAATATACTTGAAAGTCAGACCTCATACATGGTACATCTTTACGTAAAGTTTATCCCTACGCCAAAAGCTTCCGGGGTTTTCATTGATAACCGTTTCCCTGATATCTATGTCAATTGTGAGAGTATTGCGGATACCTAGAACATGTTTGATGAAATGGGTGAACAAGGTTTTGTTCTTGGAACACAATGATATTTGGCTACGCAAATGTGGGGAAGCTTAATGAGGCTAGAAAGTTGGTTGATGAAATGCTGCAAAGAGAGAGTTTTTCGTGGACGGCAACGATGTCATGCTGCGTTCACCATGACTGGCCTAAAGAGGCTTTGGAATTATACAGAATGAGGCTGGGACATTGGAATTCAAAAAAGAGTAAGTTCACTGTATCTAGTGCTCTTCCTGCTTCAGATTCGTGGATATACAATGTGGAATGGATTGGATTTAGATGAGGCGGTTTGGAGCGTTTATCAGAGATGTATGAGAATTGAGGGAGTATAGAGGAGGCTACGCAAATTTTTGACAAGATGGTGGATAGGGATGTTGTGTCTTGGACTGCAGTAATAGATGGATACTTGGGAGGATGGGACTATGGAAGAGGGATTTGCTTTGTTCTTGGTGTTGATGAGATTGGTGATTAGGCCTAGTGATTTCACGTTTACCGGGGTTTTAAATGCCTGTGCTGATCATGTTGCAGAGGACCCAGGCAAGCAAGTTCATGGCTACATGACGTGGATAGGGTTTGATCCCCTTTCATTTGCAGCAAGTGCTCTTGTTCATATGTATTCAAAGTGTGAGACCATTCAAAATGCAAAAAGGGCCTTTAAATGGATGCCTCGAACAGATTTAGTTTCACAGACTTCCCTGATTGTGGCAAAATGCTCAAAATGGTCAACCGAATGAGGCTCTTAAGTTCTTTGTTCTTCTAAATTCAGGAGCCCAGCATGGCCACATTACTTTAGTTGTAGTTCTTTCTGCTTGTATCCATGCTTGATTACTTTGATAAAGTACTTGGACAGGATATTTCCACTTGATAAAGGAAAAGGGTGGATTAACGCATATAACAGATCATTATGCTAAGTATGCTTGTACCGTTGAGAATATTATTAACCAAATACCCATAAAACCTGATAAGATCTTATGGGCTTCCCTACTTGGTGATTGTAGAATCATGGAAACTTTGAATTGGTAAGCATGCAGCAGAAGCATTATTTAAGATAAAACCTGAGAATCAAGCTTCTTATATGCCCTGGCTATTGCTCGTATGTAGGGTTAGGTGGCAAAGGTTAGAAAGGCTATTGATGACAAAGGGGTGATAAAGAAACTGGGTTTTAAGTTGGATTGAGATTTAAAGAGAGGTGCATATATACCTGCGGTGGACATTATGCTACTGCTCATATGTGCAGGCTTCTCTCTCCTATCACAGTGAAAAGTTTGCAGTTGCATTTGGAATCATTTCAACTCCACCAGGAACAACAATCAAGATTTTTAACAATTTAAGAACTCGTGTTGATTGCCACAGTGACATTAAATTTATTTCATAAATTGTTCAAAGAAAAATAATAGAAAGGGATTCAAATTGGTTCCATTCTTTTAAGGATGGGAGTTGTTTAGGTGGAGACCATTGGTAATTCAAGCCACCTAAAGATCTAAGGCATGTTTCTACATGATGTCAAAAACATAAGTGGAATAATGTTCCTCTGATATGTGCATTTTCTACAAATCTTTCTGGATTCATTTCTTGGAGTGTGTGATTTCCCTTATAAGACTTGGTGCCGCTTCCTGAGACTGTTGGGAGTTGTCCAATGGTGGATCCATGAGTGAGTATTTAGAGAGAGAGAAGGGGGGGGGGGGGGGAGAAGAGTAATTGCACTTTATCTTACCTGTTCTTATGTTCATGTTGATAATTGATTGGTTGCACAAATTACTGGAGAATATAAATTTTTCTAATGTTGTTCTTCTTTTGCTTCAACAGTTAGCTAGAGGTGTGCTTGAAGGACTCATGCAGGCATCAGCATTCTTTCTTGACAATTATCCCGCTTGCGTTAAGTAGCTTTTGTTTTCACTTTATTTAGTATTATTATTACAGTTCTTGTTTAAACTGTTGTCATGCTTCTATTGAATACTATTTAGCTATTGAAGCCTGGCATGTATATTGCCTGGGATTTTACACTAAACCTTAAGAGTGCCTTCAAAATCTTGGTCGCTATCCCAAGATTTCCACTTCAAGAACCTGGGTATCAAAATGCTAATCAATTTTGCCGTGAACGTTTTTGATCTCTATATGACCACACTGCAAATGAAATACAGCTCCTTTATGGTTAAAATGCACTGCCACACTATCGTATGCAAATGCAAGCACACCCTATAGTCCAGCTTTGATGGACTTCCATTTTCCAGTTTCCACAAGGAGATAATAATTGATAACCAAATAAACCTTTTGCTCATCAAGGCCTTAGGTGAGGCCAGTTGATATAAGAACCATTTGAACCATCTTTAGACTCTTTTATTATCTCTTCTCTGTATTTTAGTTTGTGAGTCCCTTGAATGGTAGCAATTACATATCTGTAACTAATCGCTTGAATTTTAGCAAGTGCGAATTGTACTGCTCTATAGCCACTGAAATATAGTTCTCCTGTCTTTACAAGAAGCTTGTTGCAATCTTGATTTATCTCTTTGATTCGAATTTTTTTTACTCTCATTAAAATTTAGAGGAAAATAGAAGTACTGACAATCAGTAGTGACTCTATCATTATTCCAAATTGATTTAGCTTTCTATTTTGTATGTGCATTTGGTAGGCTTCTTAATTCGTAAGAAACTGCAATATCATGAAGAAGAATGCCTCAGGAATCATGATGAAGCTTTCAGAATGTGGCTTCATTAGTTTAAAAGGCACTTGTTTACAAGCACGTTATTAATTTGTTTCAAGTATGATTACAACATCAATCCTTTGGCTTCTTTTTGCTTTTCTTCACATTACCACCCTGGCTAAGAGAACACATGGAAGCAAAGAGCCAAATGTAGGCTATGTTTAGACAGTCAGAATGAGAGTCAAAGCATGGGATTGAACACAGATTTAATGGACTACTGACTAAATTGCATCTCTTGTTTCAACTATCTACCGATTATGCTGATCTGGAATATAATATAGACTAATGTGTTATTGTTTTTGATAACTAATGGAATATAATTGTGATATCTAGAAAACATTATAATAGAAATCATGCAAGACATTGTCTTAGTAGTAGATCTCTTATGATAGCGTGATTGTTGGATCGTTATGGTGGAAATCTAATCAGTGTTCATGAAGCATAATTACCGACCAACAGCCAGTGTATTATTTTGGATGAGTTTAATCAAGGGCAAAAAGATGCTATAACTTAAAACACCTAAAAGAAAAAAAGCAAACAAAACCCAATAAGAGTTAATTTGCCCTACGCATAGGCCATTCTATTATCAGGGCAAAATCAAGCCCCATTTTGGGAAGTGAGATTCAACTGGTGCTCAGATAATAAAACATAATTGAAACTATAGGGTTCCCTAGGAAACAATACGATGCTAATGAAGTAACCGCACAAGAGGTCATCTTTGATTCAAAAGCTGCACCTGTAGGGAAGGGATAGAGAAAGGAGAAAAAAAAAAACTAAAGATTTCACTTGGTACTTTTAATCAAAAGTCTTACTTATTTATTTTGGTAAAAAGGACAATATATTAAGAACTACCCAAAGGAAACAATTGTTTAACGACGAGTCCTCTCATAGTACATGCCAATATAGTCATAAAATAAAAGCAAAACAATGTCCACAAGCGGACTATCATGGATTGCAAAGTCTTGCTGGATGCCTTTCAATCAATGAGAAAGTGGGCCAGATTCTATAGGATCAAACCAATGGAACCTATATATATATATATAGAGAGAGAGAGAGAGAGGTAAAGGCAGTGTTCAAGAGAAACATATAATACCTTATGCCAAAAGAATGATCAAGCATAAGCTTACATCATTCAGGGCTTGAGCAGGATCAATAGCTTCTAAGAGATTATAATTGGAAAAGGAGGCCTAATGGCAACATACCCCAGTAACCTTTCAATGCCATTAAGAATAATGATTCCCAATGTTGACTTGTATGCATCCTCAAACACCTTGACAATATGTACATAGGTTCTCTCATGAAGAACTATCATTGCTTCTACTAAGACTATCTTGACTAGCAACTACTGTTGACAATGGCTTTCACAGCGATTCTCCATATTTCCATTTGACATAAAATATATACTCAAACCTAAAACATTTTCCAAGAAGAACAATTCTCATAACTCATTATTTGGGAAGCCAATTCAAGTTGATATCTTTTTCAGCCACCTCTACTTTAAGTTTGGTGAGGAATTCCTTGATAGGCTCCCATAGCTTGGCCCTTTCTTTGTCACAAACCACGAGCTCTAATTGCTTAAGCTCCACAGTTGATTCTGGCAATGAATTACACAATCTCAAGCAACCTTTCATGTTGAGCACTTTTAAATTACACAACTCACCAATGTGTTTTGGCAACTTGCCAATGCTTAGACAGTCAGATATGTCAAGAATGCTTAACTTATGGAGGCTTTTGATTGACTCTGGCAACTCTGACAAATCAGTACAAGACCTAAACCTTAGTACTTCTAAATTCTCCAAATTTCCAATTCCTTCAGATAATGCTGACAACTTATGACAATTGGTGATGATGAGTTTTTTTAGGAGGACAATATCACACAACCCAACAGGCAATTCCATCAGATCATTGCAATAGTCAATGCGTATCTCTATTAGATTTGGCAAAGCATTTGAAAGTTGAATAGTACAATTCTCAAAAGCCTTACCAATATTACACATGAACAAGGATATTTTCTTCAAACTCTTCAACGGTACAAGGGTCTTGCAAAGGGAAGAAATTGAAACCTTCTCTAATCTAATTCTCCTAAAATTGGGTAGAGACCCGAGCAATTGAAAATTGCTTATTTCAGCATGAAAGAAACCATAATTCGTGACTATAAAAACCTTGAGTTCATCCATTTTCTCCACAAACTCAGGTAAGGTGTAATTCAGTTTTTGAAAATTCAGAACTAAAACCTCAACTTTGGGTGCGTGAATGTTGCACCAACTCCATGAGAATGATTCACCTGCAAAAAGAATTGTATAGTGTGATAATCACTCATTATTATGTAGTTTACATAATGTGTTAGAGAGGAAATGTGCCAACCAGTTGAGATAGATAATAAGCAAGCATTGATGAGTTTCTGTTTCTTTTCCATCCACCTCTTTGGTAGATTGTTTCCACTTATGTTCAGAATCAGTCTTGGCCGTTCTTCTTCAGGCTCTTTGCTACTCTGATGCATAGCAAGCTCTCTAAGAATGTCATGCAGTGTGACAAAGTCATCATTGTAATAGCTGTTGGCCTCACTTGCATCTTTCCTGGTGAATGGGCAAATTAGAAGCTTAGAACATATTCAAAATTTTCAGACTTTGCATACGAAAAACATATATTCCATTATCATTCCCAAAAAAAAAGAATATAATGACAACCAAGGGAAATCATTTTTGTTTACAATAATTTAAACCAAGGGTCTGCAAGACAAGCAACGGAGAGATATAGACTAAGAAAATTTGAAATCCCGCACATTTCATGGCCAAAGTAGTTGGAATCTCTAGTTTGGTATAAGTTTCCTTCTTTCTAGCTCTTTGAAGTAATCACCCTTTCAATGGTAAGAAAAATCCTAAATTGGCCAGACATGTCAAATAAACCATAATATTATAAATTGCCTTTGGAAGTTAATTAAGCCATAAGACATAATAAAATATTTGGGCCTATGGCCGGGTATAGAGTTATAGCATATTACAACTAGCAACTAGAAGTAATCACATGAAGAAATCTCACTACAAGAAAATAATAATATAAAAATAGAAAGCCAGCATACCCTGCCATCACAAGATTGGCCAGATTTCGAGTAGTGAGTTCGTGCAAATGGGCAATGGCATCGATGCCATCTTCATCAAGCTCATATAATTCTGCCCACATGTCAATGAGGATAGCAGCAGGGATCCTTTGGTCTTCGGGAAATGAACCTAGGTCCATGAAACACTCTTTGATGATAACCTTGTCATTTTCTAGGCTACTTTCAAGATGACCAAGCAGCTTATCATCAGAACCGAGAAAAGATTGACCATTAGACCAATTCATTAGTCTACTTCTCCATACCACTTCATGCTGCCCACGCAGTGAGGCGCCAATTACTTGAAGGACTAGTGGGAATCCCCCACAGCCTTTTACTATCTACAATTCAAGGAACCAAATAAACTCAGTTATGGTTTGGAGGTTACAAGGGTAATTTTTGGCCAAGATTTTGGAGACAGTTGGGTTGTTGGGGAAAAAAAAAAAAAAAACAAGCAAAGCTTAAACGTATGTGTATGTATGAAAACATAATTTTGGCAGGTATATATGGTATTATCATCTATATACCTTACCCAAAAGGCAAATGTACAAATATATACACACCACAAATTGACAAAGTACCTTTTTGACATCTTCTTCTGCTGGAATGTAAGAGCTCCCATCATGTAGGGATACTGAGCGACGAAAAAGGGTCATTGCATCAACATCATTTAGCGGTTTTAAGTGATATGTAAACCTAAATCTTGGAAATGCAGTTCTTGAAGTAACCAAAATCTTGTAATTGGGAAGATCAAACTTAAACTTTTCAAGAAGGTTTTCTGATCCAAGCCAGACATCATCTAGAATCAACAATATAGGATTAGGTGTAATATGATTCAGCAGTTGTAACAGCTGGTCGATTGCATCATCATCACTTTGAATTTGAAAGTCAGGCTGCATGTTCTTATAATTTAATAGGTTCTGCACAATGACCTTCACGTTGGGAGTTTTTGAAACGTTCACAAAGAAAATATTGTTCTCAAACTTGCCTATCCAAACACAATGTAGTCAGAAAACTGCCAGAGGCACATTTCATATCTCATAATATTAAACACATAATGGCGAAGTCATATGAACAGAATACCCAATCCCAATCACAGCAAACGGTGAGAAGTGGGAAGAAAAATTATGAGAAACACCACCAATTATGAAGATATGAGAATTGCTTCTTTTTTTTTCTTTTTTTTTTGTCTTTTTAACCATCTCTTTTCTTTTAGTACTTTCTAAGGCAGTAATTCCAAAGGCTGAAATATACCAAAAACACTGGTATGACTGTTGAAAGGACCAAACAAAAGAATGAAGATAAGTAGCAACGGCATACTTCAAACAGTAGTTCAATTTCTTGAGTGTGAATGCAATCTCACTTTTTCAATTATAGCCAAATATAGAATTGCCTTTTATTTTATTACATTATTTCATTTTAGGATTCAACAAAGAATTTCACAATGTATTTTGTTTGTTGAAGAGAAACTTATCCCACTATAAATAACTTCAAGAATATGCAAATTATATATTTCTTAAGGGTGCGAACTAGGACCAATGCATTAGACCGGTCGAATGGTGAGACAATCAATGGTATCGAGTGCCACTGGACACTGATCCAAACTTCCCCCATTTCCTAAAACACTAGCAAAATAGAAAGTAAAATTACACACTGACACAAAAAAGACAAGGAAGTACCTTTAATTATCTCATCCTGACAGAGCATTTGGACCAGTGTGGTCTTCCCACATCCTCCAGGAGCAGTCAATACAAGCAGCGTCACCTCCTCCTTCAACAGCAGCGTCTTCAACTCCTTCATTGGCATATCAAACCCAACTGTAAAATCCGGGGGTTCACGAACAGCGAACGACACCTTTGGTGTCTCCACGGACCGAATCGAATCCATTCTCTGGCTAATATCACTCACAATTTCTCTAGTCTCAAACACAGTCATTGTACCATGTAATTGCAAATCAACCTGACAGAACCTCAAAATGGCCTTGTCCAACTTAGAAAGTTTGCTTGAGTACTTGACTATTAAGACCAAGTTCCACCATGGGATTTGCAAGCACTTGCGAACCAGCTCCTCACCTTTCGTCATTTCTTCGATCAAGCTCTGTGTTTTCTCTACTGCGCGACCACGTTGTTGGTTTGATCGTTCTATTTTTTTGACCGTATCCGCCAAAAGATCTAACGTGGAATCGAGGTTTCTAAGAAGGCCTTTGAACTGACGGGCCTTGCTTACCACATCTTTAACTGTTTCTTGTAACAACGTAAAGACCTGTTCAAATCCTGCCCCAAGAAGAGATTCTGCAACCATCAGAGCCATAACTTTGCTGCTGCTTCTTCTTCTTCTTCTTTCTTTAGGATGATGATGATTGATGAATGAGAAATTTATTCAAACAAATGAAAAGAGTGCAAAAAACAGTACAAGTAAACTAAAGTAGAAGCGGACCTGATACTAGAATAACAACAGAGATGGAAACCAGTTGAGATCTCAAACTCTTCAATTTCTTCTCAGAGTCTTTGCGCTGGTAAGAGTAAACGGAGCAGAAAATACAAAATATATAAAGTAAACTACTCATCGCAGATTGACTGACTGACTCCGTTGAGTTGACTGTACGTGGAAGCTCCTTATTTGCATTGCATACAAAACATACGCACAGCCCACAGAGGCACAGACCTGAGGCCACACTGTTTTTTTTTCTTTGTCAGTGAATAGCGAGTTACCAAATATGGGCTAGGCCCAAAATAAAGAAGACAAAAATTCTGCCTATCCCTGTAGACGTGAAAGACTGGATTAGTGTTTGGTTGGGCCACTTTTTTTTTTTCTTTCTCAAAACCGTTTCAATTTTCACTTTTTTTTTTTTTTTTTTTTTTTTTATTTTTTTTTTTTACAATCGCTTGCTTAACTAAATTCAGACCACCCTCTGCTTCGAGGATATACTCGGAAGTCGGACCTCATACATGATACAACTTTACGTAAAGTTTATCTGTGTTAATTGTGAGGGTATTGCGGATGCCTAGAACATGTTTGATGAAATGGGTGAACAACGTTTTGTTCTTGGAACACAATGATATTCGGCTATGCAAATATGGGGAAGCTTAAAGAGGCTAGAAAGTTGGTTGATGAAATGCTGCAAAGAGATAATTTTTCGTGGATGGCAATGATATCATGGTGTGTTCACCATGACTGGCTTAAAGAGGCTTTGGAATTTTACAGAATGAGGTTAAGACATTGGAATTCAAAATTGAGTAGGTTCACTGTATTTAGTGCTCTTCCTGCTTCAAGTTCGTGGATATATAATGTGGAATGGATTGGATTTAGATGAGGCGGTTTGGAGTGTTTATCAGAGATGTATGAGAATTGAGGGAGTATAAAGGAGGCTAGGCAAATTTTTGACGAGATGGTGGTAGGGATGTTGTGTCTTGGACAGCAGTAATAGATGGATACTTGGGAGGATGGGACTATGGAAGAGGGATTTGCTTTGTTCTTGGTGTTGATGAGATTGGTGATTAGGCCTAGTGATTTCACGTTTACCGGGGTTTTAAATGCCTGTGCTGATCATGTTGCAGAGGACCCGGGCAAGCAAGTTCATGGCTACATGACGCGGATAGGGTTTGATCCCCTTTCATTTGCAGCAAGTGCTCTTGTTCATATGTATTCAAAGTGTGAGACCATTCAAAATGCAAAAAGGGCCTTTAAATGGATGCCTCGAACAGATTTAGTTTCACAGACTTGGACAGGATATTTCCACTTGATAAAGGAAAAGGATGGATTAAAGCATATAACAGATCATTATGCTTGTACCGCTGAGAATATTATTAACCAAATACCCATGAAACCTGATAAGATCTTATGGGCTTCCCTACTTGGTGGTTGTAGAATCATGGAAACTTTGAATTGGTAAGCATGCGGTTGAAGCATTATTTAAGATAGAACCAGAGAATCAAGATTCTTATATGCCCTGGCTACTGCTCGTATGTAGGGTTAGGTGGCAAATTAGGTTAGAAAGGCTATTGATGACAAAGGGGTGATAAAGAAACCGGGTTTAAGTTGGATTGAGATTTAAAGAGAGGTGCATGTATACCTGTGGTGGAAAATTATGCTACTGCTCATATGTGCAGGCTTCTCTCTCCTACCACAGTGAAAAGTTTGCAGTTGCATTTGGAATCATTTCAACTCCACCAGGAACAACAATCAAGCTTTTTAACAATTTAAGAACTCGTGTTGATTGTCATAGTGACATTAAATTTATTTCATAAATTGTTCAAAGAAAAATAATTGAAAGGGATTCAAATTGGTTCCATTCTTTTAAGGATGGGAGTTGTTCATGTGGAGACCATTGGTAATTCAAGCCACCTAAAGATCTAAGGCATGTTTCTACATGATGTCAGAAACATAAGTGGAATAATGTTCCTTTGATATGTGCATTTTCTACAAATCTTTCTGGATTCATTTCTTGGAGTGTCTGTGATATATGACTATTCCTTTTTTCCCTTATAAGACTTGGTTCTGCTTCCTGAGATTGTTGGGAGATGTCCAATGGTGGATCCACGAGTATTTAGAGAGAGAGAGAAAGAGAGAGAAGGGGGGGGGGGAGAGAGTAATTGCACTTTATCTTACCTGTTCTTGTGTTCATGTTGATAATTGATTGGTTGCACAAATGACTGGAGAATATAAATTTTTCTAATGTTGTTCTTCTTTTGCTTCAACAGTTAGCTAGAGGTGTGCTTGAAGAACTCATGCAAGCATCAGCATTCTTTCTTGACAATTATCCCGCTTGCATTAAGTAGCTTTTGTTTTCACTTAATTTAGTATTATTACAATTCTTGTTAAAACTGTTGTCATGCTTCTATTGAATACTATTTAGCTATGGAAGCCTGGCATGTATATTGCCTGGGATTTTGCACTAAACCTTAAGAGTCCCTTCAAAATCTTGGTCGCTATCCCAAGATTTCCACTTTGAGAACCTGGGTGTCAAAATGCTTATCAATTTTGCCATGAACGTTTTATCTCTATATGACCACACTGCAAATGAAATACAGCTCCTTTATGGCTAAAATGCACTGCCAGACTATCTTATGCAAATGCAAGCACACTCCGTAGTCCAGCTTTGATGGACTTCCATTTTCCAGTTTCCACAAGGAGATAATAATTGATAACCAAATTAACCTTTTGTTCATCAAGGCCTTGGGTGAGGCCAGTTGATATAAGAACCATTTGAACCATCTTTAGACTCTTTTATTATCTCTTCTCTGTATTCTAGTTTGTGAGTCCCTTGAATGGTAGTAACTACATTATGCAACATGCTAGCATGATTTCTCGTTTTTACAAATATAATTTTCTAACCCAAATTCTATTATAATTTAACATATCTGTAACTAATCGCTTGAATTTTAGCAAGTTCAAATTGTACTGCTCTATAGCCACTGAAATATAGTTCTCCTGTCTTTACAAGAAGCTTGTTGCAATCTTGATTTATCTCTTGGATTCGAAATGTTTTTTACTCTCGTTAAAATGTAGAGGAAAATAGAAGCACCTGGCAATCAGTAGTGACTCTATCAGAATTCCAGATTGATTTAGCTTTCTATTTTCTATGTGCATTTGGTAGGCTTGTTAATTCATAAGAAACTACAATAACATGAAGAAGAACGCCTCATGAATCATGATGAAGCTTTCAGAATGTGGCTTCATTAGTTTAAAAGGCACTTGTTTAAGAGCACGTTATTAATTTGTTTCAAGTACGACAACATCAATCCTTTGGCTTCTTCTTGCTTTTCTTCACATTACCACCCTGGCTAAGAGAACACATGGAAGCAAGGAGCCAAATGTAGGCTAAGTTTAGACTGTCAGAATGAGAGTCAAAGCATGGAATTGAACACAGATTTAATGGACTACTGACTAAATTGCATCTCCTGTCTCAACTATATACCGATTATGCTGATCTGGAATATAATTTAGACTGGTGTGTTATTGTTTTTGATAACTATTGGAATATAATTGTGATATCTAGAAAACATTATAATAGAAATCATGCAAGACATTGTTTTAGTAGTTGATCTATTATGATAGCGTGACTGTTGGATCGTTCTGGTGGAGATCTAATCAGTGTTCATGAAGCATAATTACAGACCAACAGCCAGTGTATTATTTTGGATGAGTTTAATCAAGTGCAAAAAGATGTTATATCTTAAAACACCTAAAAAACAGAAAAGAAAAATTGCAAACAAAACCCAATAAGAGTGAATTTTCCCTACGCATGGGTCATTCTATTATCAGGGCAAAACCAAGCCCCATTTTAGGAAGTGAGATTCAACTGGTGCTCAGATAATAAAATATAATTGGAACTATAGGGTTCCATAGGAAACAATACGATGTTAATGAAGTAACTACACAAAAGGTCCTCTTTGATTCAAAAGCTGCACCTGCAGGGTAGGGATAGAGAAAGGAGAAAAAAAAACTATAGATTTCACATAGTACTTATGATCAAAAGAGAAGTCTTATTATTATTATTATTATTATTTTTGGTAAAAAGGATAATATATTTAGAACTACCCAAAGGAAACAACTGTTTTAGGACGAGTCCTCTCATAGTACATGCCAATATAATCATAAAACAAGAGCAAAACAATGTTCAAAGGCAGACTATCATAGATTACAAAGTCTTGCTGGATGCCTTTCAATCAATGAGAAAGTGGGCCAAATTCTATAGGATCAAACCAATGGAACCTATCTATATATATATATATATATATATATATAGAGAGAGAGAGAGAGAGAAGAGAGAGAGAAGAGAGAGAGAGAGAGAGAGAGAGAGAGAGCACAAGAGAAACATATAATACCCAAAAAAAAAATTTTTGAAATGACCCAAGGATTATGCCAAAAGAATGATCAAGCATAAGCTTACATCATTCAGTGCTTGAGAAGGATCAATAGCTTCTGAGAGATTATAATTGAAAAATGCAGCCTAATGGCAACATACCCCAGTAACCTTTCAATGCCATTAAGAATAATGATTCTCAGTGTTGACTTGTATGCATCCTCAAACACCTTGACAATATGTACACAGGTTCTCTCATGAAGAACAATCATTGCTTCTGCTAAGACTATCTTGACTAGCAGCTACTGTTGACAATGGCTTTCACAGCGATTCTCCATATTTCCATTTGACATAAAATATATAATCAAACCTAAAACATTTTCCAAGAAGAACAATTCTCATAACTCATTTTTTGGGAAGCCAATTCAAGTTGATATCTTTTTCAGCCACCTCTACTTTAAGCTTGGTGAGGAATTCCTTGATAGGCTCCCATAGCTTGGCCCTTTCTTCGTCACAAACCACAAGCTCTAATTGGTTAAGCTCCACGGTTGATTCTGGCAATGAATTACGCAATCTCAAGCAACCTCTCATGTTGAGCACTTTTAAATTACACAATTCACCAATGTGTTTTGGCAACTGGCTAATGCTTAGGCAGTCAGATATGTCAAGAATGCTTAACTTATGGAGGCTTCTCATTGACTCTGGCAACTCTGACAAATCAGTACAAGACCCAAACCTTAGTACTTCTAAATTCACCAGATTTCCAATTCCTTGAGATAATGCTGACAACTTATGACAATTGGTGATGATGAGTTTTTTTAGGAGGACAATATCACACAACCCAACAGGCAATTCCAACAAATCATTGCAATAGTCAATGCGTATCTCTATCAGATTTGGCAAAGCATTTGAAAGTTGAATGGTACAATTCTCAAAAGCTTTACCAATATTACACATGAACAAGGATATTTTCTTCAAACTCTTCAATGGTACAAGGGTCTTGCAAAGGGAGGAAATTGAAACCTTCTCTAATCTAATTCTCCTAAAATTGGGTAGAGACCCGAGTAGTTGAAAATTGCTTATTTCAGCATGAAAGAAACCATAATTCGTGACTATCAAAACCTTGAGTTCATCCATTTTCTCCACAAACTCAGGTAAGGTGTAATTCTGTGTCTGAAAATTCAGAACTAAAACCTCAACTTTGGGTGCTTGAATGTTGCACCAACTCCATGAGAATGATTCATCTGCAAAAAGAATTCTATACAGTGTGATAATCACTCATTATTATGTAGTTTACATAATGTGTTAAGAGAGGAAATGTGCCAACCAGTTGAGATAGATAATAAGCGAGCATTGATGAGTTTCTGTTTCTTTTCCATCCACCTCTTTGATAGATTGTTTCCACTTATGTTCAGAATCAGTCTTGGCCTTTCTTCTTCAGGCTCTTTGCTACTCTGATGCATAGCAAGCTCTCTAAGAATGTCATGCAGTGTGACAAAGTCATCATTGAAATAGCTGTTGGCCTCACTTGCATCTTTCCTGGTGAATGGGCAAATTAGAAGCTTAGAACATATTCAAAATTTTCAGACTTTGCATACGAAAAACATATATTCCATTATCATTCCAAAAAAAAAAAAAAGAATATAATGACAACCAAGGGAAATCATTTTTGTTTACAATAATTTAAACCAAGGGTCTGCAAGACAAGCAATGGAGAGATATAGACTAAGAAAATTTGAAATCCCGCACATTTCATTGCCAAAGTAGTTGGAATCTCTAGTTTGGTATAAGTTTCCTTCTTTCTAGCTCTTTGAAGTAATCACCCTTCCAATGGTAAGAAAAATCCTAAATTGGCCAGACAGGTCAAATAAACCATAATATTATAAATTGCCATTGGAAGTTGATTAAGCCATAAGACATGATAAAATATTTGGGCCTATGGCCGGGTATAGAGTTATAACATATTACAACTAGCAACTAGAAGTAATCACATGAAGAAATCTCACTACAAGAAAATAATAATATAAAAATAGAAAGCCAGCATACCCTGCCATCACAAGACTGGCCAGATTTCGAGTAGTGAGTTCTCGCAAATGGGCAATGGCATGGATGCCATCTTCATCTAGTTCATATAATTCTGCCCACATGTCAATGAGGATGGCAGTAGGGATCCTTTGGTCTTCGGGAAATGAACCTAGGTCCAAGAAACACTCTTTGATGATAACCTTGTCATCCGAAAATTCTAGGCTACTTTCAAGATGACCAAGCAGCTTAGCATCAGAACCGAGAAAAGATTGACCACTAGACCATTTCATTAGTCTACTTTTCCATACCACTGCATGCTCCCCACGCAGTGAGCCACCAATTACTTGAAGGACTAGTGGGAATCCCCCACAGCCTTTTACTATCTACAATTCATGGAACCAAATAAACTCAGTTATTGTTTGGAGGTTACAGTGGTAATTTTTGGCCAAGATTTTGGAGACAGTTGGGTTGTTGGGGAAAAAAAACAAAAAACAAAAAACCAAGCAAAGCTTAAACGTATGTGTATGTATGAAAACATAATTTTGGCAGGTATATATGGTATTAACATCTATATACCTTACCCAAAAGGCAAATGTACAATATATACACACCACAAATTGACAAAGTACCTTTTTGACGTCTTCTTCTGCTGGAATGTAAGAGCTCCCATCATGTAGGGATGCAGAGTGATGAAAAAGGGTCATTGCATCAACATCATTTAGCGGTTTTAAGTGATATGTAAATTCAAATCTTGGAAATGCAGTTCTTGAAGTAACCAAAATCTTGTACTTTGGAATATTAAACTTAAACTTTTCAGGAATGGATTCTGATCCAAGCCAGACGTCATCCAGGATCAACAATATAGGATTAGGTCCAATATGATTCAGCAGTTGCGGTAGCTGTTCGATTGCTTGTTCATCACTTTGAATTAGAAACTCAGGCCGACAATGCTTATAATCAAATAGTTTTTGTACAATGACCTTCACGTTGGGAGTTTTTGAAACGTTGACAAAGAGAATATTTTCCTTATATATGCCTATCCAAAAACAGTGTAGTTAGAAAGCTGCGGTGGAGGCACATTTCATATCCATAACATTACACACAGAAACACGCATAATGGCCAAGTCATATGAATAGAATTCCCAATCCCAATCCCAGCAAAGGGCAAGAAGAGAAAACGCTACCAATTATGAAGATATAAGAATTGTATTTTTTACGCATCTCCTAATTTGACATGTTAATTAAGGTGGTAACAAAAGTATAACTTCGGATATAATAGAATGGTGGAAAAAAATACATACGAACGACCCTAATTACTCTGTTGAGATCCATAGCCAACCCCAAAATATTGGGACTAAGGCTCAATTGTTGTTGTTGTTGCTGTTGTTTTATTTCTTTTCTTTTACTACTTTTCTAAGATAGAATTTCATAGTATGAAATATGCCAAAAACACTGCTATGACTGTTGAAAGGGCCAAAACAAAAGAATGCACATAATTAGCCACGGCATACCACATCTTACCTAATGAGACAGACTTTTTTTCCAAACAGTATTTGAATTTCACATGCATAAATTCAAGTTTTCATGTGTGAATGCAATCCCATTATTCCAATTCCAATTATAACCAAACATATAATATTCAATCAGTAGATTCATATCAGGATTCAGAACTGAAATTCTATGTGTATTTTGTTGTTGGTACTCCCAAAGGATAAGGATTTACATAACTTCAACAATATGTAAACAGTACTTCTAAAACAGTTGCCAATTATAAAGTAAAAAATTACACACTCCCAAAAAAAAATAAAAATAAAAAGAGAAATGAGAGTACCCTTAATTTGGTCATCTTGACAAAGCTTTTGGACCAACGTGGTCTTCCCACATCCTCCAGGGGCAGTCAATAGAAGCAGCTGCACTTCCTCCTTCAACAGCAGAGTCTTCAACTCCATTATTGGCATTTCCAACCCAACTGTTAAATCCCGGAGTCCAGGAACCGCGCACGACGCCCTTGGTGTCTCCAGACTCTCCGCGACCGAATCCACTTTCTGCAGCATACGATTCATACTTAACAAAGCCTTCAAAGCATTCCTTGTGCCATATACTTGCAAATCAACCTGACAGAACTTGACGATCTCCTTGTCCAACTCTTGAAGTTTGGTGGAGTAATAGACTTTGAAGTAGTAGTTCCACCACCGGATTTTCGAGCACTTGCGAACCAGCTTCTCTCCTTTCTTCATATGTTCGATCAAGGTCTCTGTTTCGACTTTTGGGAGTTCAAGTTGTTCGCTTAACCGTTTTATATCCTCGACCAATGGCGCCAACCTACCTAGCTGGGATTCAAGGCTTTTGAGAATGGGTCTGAACATAAGGGCTTTGCTTCCCACTTCCTTAACTGCGTCATGCAACACCGCAAAAACCTCTCCAAATACTGCCCCAAGAGCTGCCCCTGCTGCCATAACTTTTCTTCCCAGACTTCACTCACTCTACCCAACTATGCAAAATGTAAACTTTTTTTTTTAGTTTTTAAGGATGAATTAGATTTTAACATAATAAATGAAAACTTGCAACACAGCTAGCGCAAGTAAACTAGCAGTGAAACCTGAAAAATACAAAGCTGAATCAATTTAACAATCCAATAAACATGGAAACCAGTTCAGGTCCTTAAAAAAAGGGAAGAGAAAAATACCAAGGAAATTAATGTACCAATGTGAGTATATGTGTATGCTTTGCTTATTTATTCCTTCGTGGAAAAGAAATCAGAAGTGAAGTGTGAAACTAAAAAAAGACAATAACAAAGCAATATTCGATGTACACTTTTCTACTAGGGAGGAAGTTTCCGAGTCGTTTAGAGCATTGACTTCGCATATTCATATTGCTAGTCACCCGTGCTACGCACGGTTTAGTGTAAAGTTAATAAACTTTTATTTTCTACCTTACATTCCCCTTTTTTTTTCCTCAAAGAATTCAATCTTCAAACTTGCAACCTAAAATTAATAAATGCAACCCTTGAGATTTAAGCAGATTTTAATCTTTCATTATTAGCGAATTTTTAAACAAATTTTTATTTGAGCCCTAATGCTTAAACAAATATGTGAAATTTTCAAAAAACATCATAGTTTGTTTATTTTATTTACGGTTATTTTATATTATACAAAAGCTTTTTATATTTCAACCATTGTTGAAAAATTCATCATATGTAAAGCATTGAAAACTCCAAATATGACACACTTTCATGTTGAGTTAATGTGTAAAAAAAAAAAAAAAAAGCATCAGAACCCTAATAAATATTAATGAAAAAGAAAATGATAAAATTTGATAGAATGAACGGCGACAAATAATAACTTCTTCTTTTTTCTTTTCTTTTTTTCTCTCTAGTAAATAAAAAAAGATGTGAGAATCATCTATAGAAAATGACATGTGCAAAACTTTTTATACTTTTGAGTTTTAAAAATATAACAATTTATAGTTTGATAATCACACTAAAAGAATGTTAAAACAACAATCTAAAAATATAACAATTTATAGCTTGATTACAAAATATCTATTAAAAAACATATTGATATTTCATCCTTCCAAACAACTAGCACACTTAAATCATATCATTTAACTTGGAGATACTTGAATTGCTGATTAATTTGATGTCGTCTTTTGGTGCTTACTTTATCACCATCAACGCCACCATCATCATCTCTCTTCCTCCTAACCACAATCCACGCATTAAGATTTTTAGAATAAATATAACAAATTCATCATGTAATTTTGTCAAATGGATTATATACATGTAATTAAGAAAATAATTACATTCTATTGAATAGATATAATATTACACAACATCATCATCCTCATCTAAACTAACTCCTATTTGAATTATGTATGTTTCACCAAAGCATTTAAGAAAAAAAAATCTGTCTAGCATTAATTAGTCCACAAATAAAATGACTACTTATTTTTTGGTATAAAATTCGACACAAATTTATGGTGTTCCAAATACAATATTAGTGCATTTTGAATAATACTTTCAAATACAGCAATCTAGAAAAAAAAATATTTATATATATACACCGTTTGATACAAGTCTATTTTGGTATACCGTTTTGATATTATCAATAAAGTTTATATATATATATATATATATATATATATATATATATATATTGTAAGTACTTGGAAATTGATGGCCCCAGCCCACTAAGAACAGTAGTGCCTTATCCTTCAAACTAAGCCCAAACAATAGAATTTCTATAGAGAGTGGGAAAACAGTTTTAGTGTAATATTGGGATAAGTTCAGGTCTAAGGCCGAAGAACCAAAAGTAATAGAAAAAGATAATTCAAGTAGTAATTGAGAATAATGCTGTCCTCGGGCAAGTCCGAGGTTTTGTTCTTATATATAATTGATATAAGTTCTATACCAGGAAATGCATTGTTCACTTTCTTGCTTATTTAATTCTTAAGGAATAATGTCTATCCTTTTAACTGGGAGGTTTCCCTCCCTTATATACCCTTCTTCTTTGCATCCTAACCCTCCACTTGTATGCCTCAGGGCTTTTCTTAAGACACTTGTCCCATTAAAGTTCTGCTGAAGGTGGTAGAAGGGGCTGCTAGCTGTGAAACTACTATTCAGGTGTCATTTCCTCATTAATGTAGCTGATAAAGTTGTTGCAGTACATTCAATGCCGGGGGGGGGGGGGGGGGGAAGGTATACCTTTACAGGAAGCTCCCTCCCACCATCTTGGCCCCTTTCCATGGTCCTTTTTCCTCTAAGTGGGTTCTCATACAACGCTATCTCACATCTCCTTCCCTTCTTAGGTCAATGAAGTCCTCAGGTTGGATACACTTTTGTAGATGGAATCGTGTGTACTACTTCATATTCAATCCTCTTCGGTCCTCAGACACCCTACATTAGCCCCCTAAAACCTTACTATTAAGGATCGCTCTAAGAGAAAAATTTTAGAAACAACAGGTAGGGTGATACGTGCCAGGTGCATTCCCACATGAATACGTCGCTTCATCTGTCTTCTGCACGTCCCTGATGCTTCGATATCCATGATCCTGCAGTTATTGTACCAAGCGGCTGCTTGTCCTCCATGTTCTACGGTACGATGGTGATCCTACAGTCCTTATTTTTTGTAATTTATAAGTGGGAAATTTACTACTCATTTTTTACTCCTATATAAGGAAAGGGTGGGAATAGCTTTTTCCCATTTACTTGCTTCCTACTATTTTTCATTGAAGTAGCAGTCCAAGGAAAACCCTTTCCAGTGTTCGTAGGTGTGTTTGGTTCTTCATCATGTACCATAAAGAAGACTTTTTTTTTTTTTTTTTTTTTTTTTAATTCTGACACTATAGGAACTCATGGGTAGATTCGCTAGACTAGTTGACACCTCCGAAGGTATGGCCGCCTTTAGGGCTACATATAGGATTCCTGACAATGTTGAACTTCAACATTGCGAATTAGGAGAATGTTTGGTCATTAATAAACCACCCAAGGGAGTAGTTATTCCTATGATCGCCTTCATAGAAGGTAGGATGGAAATCCCCATATCCCCATGAGTAGGGTCACTAGGGATTTCCTTATTAATTTTAGGTTATCCCTAACCCAATGCACTCCTAATCTTTTTAGGGTCCTCAGTAGTGTGGATGTGATAAACCAAAAAATGAGAACTAACCTTACATGGCATGACGTAAATTGGTTATATAATAGCCAGAAGGGAAAAGAGATAGGCTATTACTTTAAGTGTAGAGTTCCTTCTGTTAGGCTGATTTCTTGTATACTTAAGTCGAATAAGGGCATGGATGAAGATTGCCTCATCATCTCGGGTGAATGGCACGATGGGTTGCACTACCCTACCCAAGATAGGAAACCAAGTGGGGTTCCCAAGATCTTTAGACTAATTTAGGGCATCCTTCTTCCCATAATTTGTTGTTTTTGTTTACAATAAATAATTCTGTAACTTATAGCTTTTTTATCCTTTGCAGGCGAGTTCCACACTGCTCCGAACAAAAGTTTGGTGAATTTTGCAGACCTCAACTGAATCCTTAAGTAAGAGATCCTCAGATTCAAGCCTATCTCCAACAGTTTCCAAAGTCCCAAGCACGTGATTAAAGTAAAGGATTCGAGACTAGCCTTAATTGACATAGCTATCCCCGGATTTTTAACTAAGCCTTCTCCATCTAGTACCCAAGATGCCCAATTACTAGCTCCACTTGTAGCCAAATTGCTCTACTCCCAAGAGCAACCTATCCCTTCTGAAGACAAGCAGGAAGAACAAGCACCCAAACCTACTCAGGAGGATTTGGACAAAGATTTTGAAGTCTTCTATCAAGAAGATCCCAAAGACTCCCTAGCCCCCAGTCATTGTCACCTTACTACCACTCAGGTTAGTACCAGCCAGGAAGCATCAAACATCTCAGTAGCAATGGTTCTAGAAGAGAAGACTCCTGACTTGTTGGCACTACTCACCACTCATGATGGGGGTGATTCCCCTGCAGTGCCTATAGTACCTTAGCCACCAACTCCTGCCCCAGCTCATGCCGCCACTGTAGATGTTACCAAAAAGAAAAGGAAAAGGGGAAAAATAGCTGAGGGCTCTGAAAAAGGAGAGATCCCCCATCTTACGCAACAACTGCCCACCAAAGAAGCCAGAACTACTAAGGCTCATCAAAAGAAATGTGCTACTCCTGGGATCGGCAAACGCACCGAAGGAGAGCAACATCCCAAACCAACCATATGGAATCCTGCCTTTGTACTCAGCTCAGGAGACCCCGTGACCTCTGAAGCATCCCTTAGGGATCCCCAGAAAGGAAGGTCAAGGATGGTTTTTGAATACTTGGAGAAGGCTCTTCTACTCCCCAAGGATATGCAAAAGCTTCAGGGGTTAAGGAAATGTGAGGTATTCCTCTCATTGAAGAGAGACCTTGCAAAGGTTAGATTCCATCCTCTTGCCTTACCATCATTTTTCGTTATCTACTTGATTAATCATTGGCACTATTTTTTTTTTTTTTTTTTTACAGGCAGTGCAAGCGTCTTTCGTTGCTGAGGAGTGGGTGGACCATACCTTATCTAAGTCCCATGAGGAAGAAGGCAAGCTTACCCACTCCAAGAAAGCCCTTGCTAACTCTGAGAAAATGCTCAAAGAGGCCCTTTTTCACTTAGCCAAAGTTGAAAAAGGGTGCAAAAATGCCAAAGCTACCCTGGTAGGGCTTGAAAAACAAGCCGAGGAGTTGTGAGTCTCCTTAAAAAAGTCCGAAACGCAATTGGCCTTGGCTATGGAGAAGACTAAGTAGCAGCAAAAACTACTCGAGGACAAAGATACTGAGAAGGCAAAGGCTGAGCAGGCTACCTACGATGTAGGGATGAAAAAAATTGCTCAGAGTTTGACTGCTCAGTTCAGGGATGTTGCTCGTACTTTTTGTGCAGAAGTCTAGAATGAAGCCCTTAACATTGCATGAGTTAAGGCAGACTCTGACTTGAGGGGAGCTGACAAGGTATACTATCCTCCTGCTCTTCGCCTCACTCCAAGCATTGCCCCTCCTCCTCCTAACCCAAGTTCTACTTCTTCGGTGCCCAAGTCTACCACAACCTCAACCACTAAGCCTGCCTCTGGGAAAGACGAAGAATAGCTAACTTCCACGCCCGTAATGGAGTTAGAATTAGAGGAGGTTGTTGAAGTAAAAAAATTGAAGAAGAAGAATAAAGACAAAGAGAAGGAGGTCACTACTTGACTTCTTCAAACATAGAGTATAGATTAGTTTTGATAAGGGTTAGGTTTAGCTGATACCCTCTTTTTTAATCTGTACCTAAACTTGAGCAAATATATTTCACTTTTATTTCCCTCCTATTTGCATAATCTTTACCTTTTTTACTTTATTAAGAATTTTTCTCGTACTCTTCTAATACAACTATGTGACTTTAGATACATTAAATTTCTTTAAATTCAATTTCAACTTTTAAGCATATCCATTAAGCTCGGATGGACTTTTACTTAAAATGCTAGGGATTTAACTTCATTTTCCCTAAGTTTAAGTTTGCTCAGTCGTTGAATCCATCTTGGACTTCCAAATCGAGGGGTTCAATAAGACTAAGACTCACTTGGCTCTTAGTCTCTGTTCACCTAAGAGTTAATTTACTCAAGACCTGCAACCCTAGGAATCAAACAATATCAAGGTTCTGTTTAACACTTAGCCAATTTTCACATAAGAGTTAATTTACCCAAAGCCTATGATTCGAGGAGTCAAACAAGACCGAAGTTCTGTTTAACACTTAGTATTTAGGTTGAATTCAATGATGATCCACTTGTAAGTAAAAAGAAAAAACCAATCAACAAATAGATGAGAACCGAATAGAACTTGTATTATTAATAATAATACCTACGTAGATTATTTACATTCCATGGATGGAGGATTACATTCTCATCCAAGTCTTCTAAGTAATAAGCCCCAGTGCTCACTACTGAAGTTATCCTGTACGTGCCTTCCCAATTAGGACCTAGCTTCCCTTATGATGGGTTCTTCGCTGTCCCCACCACTTTCTTTAAGACTAAATCGCTAGGTGCCAATGGCCTTGCCTTAACTCTTTTATCATACCATTGCCTAAGTTTTTGCTGATAATATGCCATTTTGACCATAGCTACTTCTCTTCTTTCGTTGATTAATTCTAGGCTCGTTGAAAGTAAGTGATCATTCTCCTCTACACTAAACTAATCAGTTCTCAAGGTTGGGAAGCCTGCTTCAAGGGGTATGACCACTTCGGATCTATAAGTCATTGAAAATGGGGTTTCTCCTGTTAATCTTTAGGGTGTGGTGCGATATGTCCACAACACATAGGGTAACTCATCCACCCATCTTTCTTTCACGTTGTCTAACCTTTTCTTCAACCCAGATACTATGGCCTTATTAACTTCTTCTGCCTACTCATTTCCTTGTGGATAGGTCGGAGTAAAATATCTATTCCTAATACCTAACTCTCCACAATACCTCCTAAAGTCCTTACTCTCAAATTGGAGTCCATTGTTCGAGATCAATGTATGAGGAATCCCGAATCTGGTAACAATGTTCCTCCAAATGAACCTTTTCGCATCTATGTCCCTAATGTTAGAAAGCGGCTCAGCCTCCACCCACTTCGTGAAGTAATCAGTTCCGACGAGGAGCCATTTTCTATTACCCATAGCCTTTGGAAAAATGGCCAAGGACTAGTAAGTGGATTCAAAACCCCTCTCAACTAATGGATAATTAGAGCGTATCTCTAACATTAATCGCACTTTCGAACATACTCTTGTGCAGCTTGCTACATACTTGGCCACCAATACTTCTAGGTGAGGGCTCTATGAGGAAAAAAACCTTCTTTCAGTATGACTTCCATAAATTCCCTTATGCAACTCCTCCAACAAGGGCTCCACAGCCTTTGGATGAACGCACAGTAAATACGGTCCCGAGTTGGAGCGTTTATACAAGTTTTGCTCCTCTAAAAGCCAATACCATGAGGCCTTCCTATGTATCTTCTCAGCCTCACCTCTATCTTTGGGCAATAAACCTTGCTTTAAGAATGAAACCAAAGGGTCCATCCAACTCAACCCAACTTGTATACTATGCACTCTAACAGAAAGCTGATCATCATGGCTGGGAGCTACCAAATCCTTTACAATTATGACCCGAGGTAGGCCTAATTCTGAAGAAGTGGCCAGCATAACCAACGAATTTGCATAGGAGTTCTGTCCTCTCAGGATTTTCCTTAAGGCGAAACTTTTAAAACAAGATTGGGCACGCTTGAACTTGATGAGATACCCTTGCATTCGTTGATCTCTAGCCTCAAATTCTCCATTGACTAGCCCAACCACTAAGCGTGAATCCGAATATATTTCTATAACTTCTCCTCCAAGCCTGCCAACCATCGCCATCCCAGCCAATAAAGTTTCATATTCAGCTTCATTGTTTGCAGCTAGAAAGCCTAACCGGAAGGACCTCTCCACTACTAGCTTCTCGAGGGTCACTAGCACAATCCCCACTCTGGAGCCTTTTTGGTTTGCCGCTCCATTCGTGTATACCTCCAAAGTTGTGGTAAAAGAGGTCGAAGCCACCAAAACACTTGGTCCTAGCCTATCGTCTCCCACAACATCCTCAGTAAACTCTGCAACGAAGTCTGCCAAAACTTGCCCCTTTACAACAATACAAGGCAAGTATTTAACATCGAAGGCCTCGAGCATGGTCCCCTATTTAGCAATCCTACCCGTATAACTAGACTTCCGTAACAATGCCTGTAAAGGAAGCTGTGTGAGTACCATAACAGTATGTGCCTGAAAATAATAAGGAAGCTTCCTCGTAGCATGTATAATGGCTAATATTGCTTTCTCTAAGGGCCAGTAGCAGGTCTCTACCTCCTACAAGGATTTGCTAACATAATAGACAGACTTCTACACTCTATTCTCTGTTCTAACCAAAACCAAACTTACTGCATGATCAGTGACTACTATGTAAGCGTATAATACTTCCTCCTTCTCGAGTCGAGAGAGAACAGGAGGATGTGACAAGTAACCTTCAACTCTTCAAAGGCTACTACACACTCCTTGGTCCATTCAAAGTTCTTCAACTTATAAAGGAGCTAGAAGAATGGCCGACATCAATCTATTGATCGAGAAATGAACATAATCAAAGCAGTTGTCATCCCTGTTAGCTTTTGTACTTCCTTGGGGTTCCGAGGAGGATGCAAGTCTTTAATAGCCTTGATTTGGTCAAGATTAACCTCTATTCCTTGGTGTGTAATCATGTAGCCCAAGAATTTTCTCGAGCTGACGCCGAAAGAGCACTTAGATGCATTTAGACACAATCTATGTCTCATAAGCATCAAGAATACATCTTTTAGGTCTTTCAAGTCTCTGAGACCTACTTGCTTTTTACCACCATATCATTAATGTATGCCTTAACATTCCTCCTAATTTGCACTTCAAACATTCATGTCACCATTCTTTGATATGTAGAACCAGTATTATTTAGACCAAAAGACATCACCCGATAGTGATAATTGCCCGTGGGAGTTCAGAAGGCAATCTTTTCTTGGTCAAATAACACCAAAGGTATCTGATGATATCCCTGAAAAGTATCCAAGAAGCTCATCCGAGGATGTCCAACCGTCACATCCACCAATTGGTCAATCCAAGGAATAGGGGAAAGGTCCTTTGGGTAAACTTTATTCAAATCCATGAAATCTACACATATACCCGCCACTTCCCATTTTTCTTCTTCACCACTACAGTATTAGCCAACCATTTAAGATAAAAGATTTCCTTGATTGCCCCAACCTGCCTCGGCGTGCTCTTTCTAAAAGCGTTGGGGTGGTTGTCTAGTTGGTATAGCACCAGGATTTACATTCAGCCGATGACATATAAACTCAAGGTCAATCCCTGACACATCATAAGTACTCCATGCAAAGACATCCTCATTATTCCTCAAAAGCTCTACTAGCTTTGTTTTCTCCATAGGGGGTAACTGAGCCCCAACCTGAAAGTACCTGTCTTCATCCTGACTGATCATAACCCTTTCCAACTCTTCCGATAGTAATCCTTGTGACTCAGTCCCAAGTTCAACCTCGGGACCAGTTAGTTGTTATGGGGCCTACTCCTTCTCGACTAGAGCTTAATCCAGTGAGTGTTGCCTAACAGTAGCCACCAAACATTGTTTAGCCACTGCCTAACTTCCAACTAACTCTTCAACTCATCCCTACGTGGGATACCTATGTGGGATGCTTGACCCTTAAGTGTAGGGTAGCGAACACTATCCCTGTAGCATAAAGCCAAGGCCTTACCAAAATAGTAGTATAAGGGGAATAGGCTTCTACCACAATAAAGTTGACTTACACCTCCTCGTCCCCAGCTTGCATAGGTAGTCTAATCATTCCGCGAGGGATTACCATTCTTCCATCAAATCCGACTAAGGGTGAATCATATTTCTCCAAATCTTCAAGTTTGAGATTCAACCGTTTATACAAATCCGGGTACATAATCTTAACTCCACTTCCCTAGTCCACAAGGTCCTTTTTCACATCATACCCCCCGATCCGAAGGGTTACCACTAGTGCATCATCATGGCGTTGGAATGCTCCCACTTTATCCTCCTTTGAGAAACCCAAGGTTGGTGATGCCACCATTTTAGCCCTTTTAGACACTTGAGCTTGATCCCCCAGTTTTGAGTTTGAAGTTACAGACATAACTCCCGAGTATGAATCAACATCACCCCTCGGTGTGGTAAAAATCTCGTTAATTGTACCCAGGGCTGGCCGAGGAGCCCCGTCTTTCTGATACCCAGCCCCGGGCTGTCCTACCTATCCTGCGGGCTGATGCAGAAACTGCTTTAACTTCCTTGCCTTCACCAATTGACCCAAGTGGTCACGTAAAGTTCTGCAATCCTCAATTGTATGTCCTCTTTCTTGATGGTAGTGGAAGTAAAGACTTTGGTTTCGCTTAGATGGGTCTTCACCCATCTTATTGGGCCATTTGAAGTATGGTTCATTCTTTATTTTCTCGAGGATTTGATAAACTAATTCCTTAAACACCGAGCTGACCATTTGCGTACTAGCTCTTGATGATTGGTTAGAAAAATCCCTCCTAGATCGATTATGATTATATCCTCCTGCCCAAGGATCCCTTTTTTCAAGGAAGACTTTGGCCTTACCCTTTCCTTGGGTTTGATCTTCCTTGACCCGTTTATGCTCATCAATGTGATCCATAAGTTAACGCATACTACAAGCAAGTTTCATTGTCAATGACTTCCTCAAATCATCCTCTTGTAAGCCCACCTTAAAAGTCCTTATGACCACATCTTCAAAATCCCCATTTATTTCATTAAATGTTTCCCAATATCTATCCGAGTAGGTCTTAAGAGTTTCCCCCTCCCTCATTGCCATGGACAGTAGAGAATCCAAGGGTTTAGGAACTCTTCTACACGTTACAAACCTTGCTCCAAACGCTTGGGTCAACTCTTCAAAAGATCTTATTGAACCCTCCTCCAATGCATCGAACCATCGCATAGCCATAAGCTCAAGGCTAGAAGGGAATACCTTGCACATAAGAGCCTCATTCTTGGAATGAACAGCCATCCTTTAGTTGAAATGGCTCATATGCTCCACAGGGTCAGTTCTCCCATTATAAATGGTAAACGTAGGCTATGTAAAGTGATAAGGCAACTTGGCTCTATCAATTCTCCTTACGAAGGGTGCCTATAAGATTTAGTGAAGGACCTTGCTCATTGCATCATTCCATATATTCTGAGGGGATGAACTTTCTCCCCACTTCTTCCTAAGCTTTTCTAACTTATCTGAATGTGAGGATGTGGAGAAAGATTCACTGGGAGGGGTCCTGGATCTCCGTCGATAGGATCGGTCCCTTTTTTCCTCGAATCCTTCACTTGATGGGGGTGTAGAATTTCCCCTGTCACGTTCCCTTCAACGCAACTTTTTGCGCAAATGATCAATCTCCAACCTCAAATTCCACGTTTCTTGCTCATGTGAAACATGGCTCCCAATTCTTGAATGACTCCTCTCAGTGCGTTCTGTAAGTTGCGTTTCCACTTTAACACTAGGTGTGGGATTGTACTCCCTATCCCTCCTTTGCTCCAAATTATTGAAGTGATCCTCACGCTGAGAACCGACAAATTCTTCCCTATTGTGCTGTAGGTTAGCCATAACTTAGGAAAACTACAAGTAGATTTCTCACAGACGGCGCCAATTGTAAGTACTAGGAAATTGATGGCACAAGCCCACTAAGAACAGTAGTGCCTTGTCCTTCAAACCAAGCCCAAATAATAGAATTTCTACAGAGAGTGGGAAAACAGTTCTAGTGTAATTTTGGGCTAAGTTCAGGTCTAAGGCTGAAGAACTAAAAGTAACATAAAAGACAATTCAAGTAGTAATTGAGAATAATGTTGTCCTCGGGTAAGTCTGAGGTTTTGTTCTTATATATGATTGATACAAGTTCTATACTAGGTAATGCACTATTCACTTTCTTGCTTGTTTAATTCTTAAGGAATAATGTCCATCTTTTTAACTGGGAGGTTTCTCTCCCTTATATACCCTTCTTCTTTGCATCCTAGCCCTTTACCTGTATGCCTCAAGGCTTTTCTTAGAACACTTGTCCCATCAAAGTTCTGTTAAAAGTGGTAGAAAGAGTTGCTAGCTGTGAAACTACTGTTTATGTGTCATTTCCTCATTAATACAGCTAATAAGGTTGTTGCAGTACATTCAATGTGGAGGGGGAAGGTATACCTTTACAGGAAGCTCCCTCTCATCGTCTTGCCTCTTTCCATGGTTCCTCTAAGTAGGTTCTCATACAACGCTATCTCACACTCCTTCACTTCTCGGGTCGATGAAGTCCTTGGGTCAAATACAATTTTGCAAGTGGAATCGTGTGTGCTACTTTCATATTCAATCATTTTCGGTCCTCAGACACCCTACATACATACATACATATATATATATATATATATATATGTACACACACACCAAAGTATACATCACATGATATTATATCATATCAAATCATTAATTCAAAATTACTTAATTAATATCATGATTAAATAATATAAATATATAACATGTCACATGAGTATATTAATGAAGAAAAAAAATCATGTCATATGTGACTATGTGAGTAAAATAAACAAGAAAAACACATTTCAAAGAAAAATAATAATAAAATGTTATATGTAATTCATCCCTATTACCGCACAGCTCCTTTATGACCAAAATGCACTGCCATACCAATATACCATCATATATACATATGCAAGTACACCTAATAGTCCGGCTTTGATGGACTTCCAGTTTCCTCAGGGAGATCATAAATGATAACCAAATTAACCTTTTGTTCATCAAGGACTTGGGCGAGGTGGTGAGTTGAAATAAGAATTTGTCAAACTATCTTCAAACTCTTTGATTATCTATCTGTGTTCTGGTCTCTGAGCTTCTTAAATGGTAGTAACTGCATAACTATACTCAACAAAAGCCTTATGTAACATGCTGGCATGATTTCTGTTTCGTACAAATATAATTGTCTGCCTGATGAAATTATATCATAATTTAATAATTCTTTAATTAATCACTTGAATTTTGGCAAGTTCACCTTATACTATTCTAAAGCCTCTAAAAGATATTTACTTATCCAAAACAAAAACCAAAAAAAAAAAAACAAAAAACAAAAAAAAAAAACCCTCTAAAAGATAGTTTCCGTCTTTACAAGAAGCTGATTGTAATATTGATCCATATCTAGGATGTGAATTTTTTGACCACATCAAATTTCCATTTTTATTTAGCTTTCTGCTTAATGTGTATTAATTAATTGCTAGGCTTGATGGTACGAAACTGCAATATCATGGACGCCTCATGATGAAGCTTTTAGAATGTTGCTTCATTTATTTAAAAGGTGCTGGTTTATGAGCACTTTATTAATTTGTATCAAATACGATTGATTACAACATCAATCCTTTGACTTGTGGACTTTGCATTGTTATTATACATTATAAAAAGAGATTAATCTATTAGATCGGTACAAAACATGGATGGTACATGATCTATTAAATGCAGCTACCACAACCCCACTGTTATATTTTCTTGTACTATTATATATAAACATTCTTTACATGGATAAAAGCTGACTGTTAACCTTTGATATGTTCCCATCTGTGGAACCTCAAAATAAGTGAACTCAAGTAGAGAATGATCTGCCGTGGCATGGATTGGACAATTCTTCTTAATCCAGAACCCACAAGAAAAACACTACTTTCATTGCTTTGTTCTGGTACCATTTGATCCAATCTTCTATTCAGTGCTCCTATCTCATCCAAAATCCGCTGAACATTCTTGAAATTCTTAATCTGCGAATCCATTTGAATCTGCAGGCTACAAAGAGAACCATCCAATTCAAGTAGCTTCTTGGAGTACCTGTACTTCTTGTAGTAGTTCCACCAAGAAACCTTCGAGCACTTACCAACAAGCTGCTTTGCTTTAATTAACTGTTGGATCAACATATGTAGTTCATCCATTAAAGCATTTTCTGGGTCTTGGTCTAAATGGTAAACCTCATTTATGGTTGAATTTGCAGAAACAATCGTGGTTTCAAGGTGTTTGAGAATGGATTTGAATTTAAAAACTCTACCTGTAACATGCAAAACTCCCTGGGCTGCATTTCCAATAACTGCCTCCCCAATACATCCTGTTACAGCTTCCATTTGTGAACTTTTTTTTGCAAACAAAAAGTACCCACAATCATTTCTTTGCTACAAAAACCACATTTATAACAGGAAAGTGGAAGTAATTTAAGAAGTTTCTTCGTTTTTTCATTTGATATATGCTTGTATTATGAAACATCTTACAGTATGAACTGACTTGAACTTGGTCTTAACTCTTTAACTATATTTCTCTTTGAAATTTCCTGGATTGTATTACATACTTATGGTTAGAGTCGGAGCCAAAACTTGGAGTTGGGGGCAAAAGTACGTACATTTTTTTTTTACTCCAAATAGTCATTCATCTAAAAGAGAAATACTATGTCTATAATATTTTCTCAAGAAATTGTAAATGGCAAGTTATTATTAGTTGTTATGAGTAGGTAAAAAAGTAATTTAAGTTGTGGATTCAAATTAGAACCAATAACAACTTATCGCATATGATTTGTTATGACAATGTTGTCGACATAGCATTTCTCAATTTATAAAGTTAAGTTTTTTTTTTTGGGTGTCTTGTGTATATGTGCGTGAGCGTTCACTTAGACTAGTTAGAACTAGTTTAGGAATTTTTTATTTTATTTTATTTTTTGTTTGTGTCTTGGGGTGGGTTTGTTTTGGGTGTTGTTTAGGCTTAAGTTTATTATTGGTAAATTTTTCTATTGGGCTTGTTAAATTTATTTCAAATTCTAGATCAATAAAATTTTATATAGCCTTTAAAAAGATCAATAATATTGTTGAGGGGACAAAGTGCAAATTTATTGAAACAAATTACTAAAATTAATATATATATATATATATATATACTAAAAAAAAATTGAAAAAATTGGAGGGCCACTGCCCCCAAGTCCAAGTATAGTTCCGTCATTGCTCACGGTACAACTACATAACTTAGGAAATAAGGATTTGAGTAGCTACAACTGGCGTGGCCAGGTGCAAAATCTAGAAGTGCCACTTAATAAGATTTTCCTATCTAGATAAACTCATTGTCTGGAAGGGAAGGTTCCCAAACATTATGACAGAAATAAGAGGAGCTTGACGAAGTTTGATTTCAACTCATTACGAAACAGCGGGGAAGGAATTAAAGTTTAGAAAAAACGTCAACTTTGTTTCGGTTTCCACACGTTGATCTATCATTTTTCAAGGACAAAAGGCGGCTCAAGTTCTTGCTAGTGTAAAGCGTGTTCTGGTACAGGTCAAAATAACTCATTCGCTACTACTAGTGTAATTAGTAATTACCCTACAATTTCAGACACTCTTTTTTCCATTAAGGTTGGAGCGTTTGGGTCAATTTTCTGGAGAGGGTTGGGCTCATATCTTTTTCGGCCACAAGACTCCAGATTGGAATTTGGGTTGTTGTTAACTTTCTCCACCTTAATCCTTCTCCAATAAACGCTATTAGGCCCACGGGGTTCAGAAACCCAGCCCATCTCAGTTTCATAAATCATAGCTATTGGGGGCCCATGAAAAAATAAAAAATAAAAACAACAAAATTGAACCCGACGTGAATCGAACACGCAACCTTCTGATCTGGAGTCAGACGCGCTACCATTGCGCCACGGATCCGTTCGTTTATTATCTCGCATATAATAAATATTATTATACTAAACTATTCATTTTCCAAATTTTTTTTGTGAACTCAACGGTGCGTAACAAGTTTGAACTGAACATTGGATGTAACCACTACCTTAAGAGATTACCTATGTAAAGAAGTGTTAGCAGATCGGAGAAAGTCCCCACATATGAGAGTAACAACTATTAGGATTAGTGCCCTTAAATCCTATTGTATGATACTATGTACGTTATTATATATGATATTATGTATGACTTAATGTTGTAATTAATAAAGTTGTTTTATTATTATCTAAAATAATGGTAACATGAATATTCGGACATTATCATATAGCCCATGAGATGCATAGTATGTGATTTATATGAAAAGTCACAGAAGATATAAATCACAAGTTCTTTATAAACTCAGAATTTTAGTTCATAATCGGTGATGAAATTTGGCACTTCATCTGCGAAGACTATAACATATCAACTAAGATGATTTGTCTTGATCATGGAAGTGGAGACTTCTAGTTGATATGTTGATATGTTTTAAGAGTTAAGACATATTGAATTAGACCGCTGTAATATTTATTATTCTCTTAACAACTGTCAAATGAATAATAAATCTCATGACTTCTATTTATATGAACTTTTAATCTTGAGAGAACAATTGACCTAATCATGGAGTGTAGGTTGTTTTGATATATCAGGAGTGAGATCTAAAGTAATGGTCAAAACCTCAATATGTTGGGCAGCTACATTTGGTGTTAATGGAATATATATTCTCAAGATGGAATTCATAATCTCTTAATGGAGATATAAAATATTCCCTTGAGATAAGTTTAATGGGTTCAGTTATTCAGAAAGTTAGGCCTAATCACTTTGGTAAGAAATTACTAAAGTATATATATTTATGAAATTAGATTTCATAAATATATGATGAATAACTTTAAAGAATTAAACCGGGTACTCAAAGATTAAGATGTAGTAATCTACAAAGTGGCAGTCTTCATTCATGACTTTGTATTACTATGAATATTTTATGAATGAGTTGCATGTATAATAAAGTCTTAAGATATAATTTATTAATAAGGCCTAAAATGCAATTATATTTATATAGCGGTATTAAATATAATTAATGGTAACTTTGGACTTGTCAAGTGTTGACAGAAAAGCTCAAGACCCATTGGAGCTAACAGGTCCCTTTTGATCCCACTCCAAGCCACACACTAAAGCCCAATTGGAAAGGCCTAATAGGCCAGCCCAATTAGATAATCAGTTAGTTATAAAGGGAGAAACATACAAAAATTTATTTTAAGAAAGACATCATTGTGAAATGGTGTGTATGTGTGAGTGAAGTCACTCGATTATTCTCCCTTAGAAACTAATTGAGATAACACACTTCTTGGGTGTAAAGTGGAATTGGAGTGAAAATTAAAAGTGTTCTCAAGTACTTCTAATCTTTTGTTTTGAATTTCACCGCACCAAGGTACGTTATCTTGTTCTTAAATTCTGAAATTTACATAGTGCATGTTATCAATTATGAATGAAATAGATCCATGTTTGTTGCTTCCGCTGTGTGTTTTGTATGAGATACAAAACCAGATTTACCAACAACAACAAACCAGCAACAGTTCTTACAAAGGCAAACCAGTCTCTCTCCGCACTCACTCGAAACATCCATCGAATTCCTTCTTCAATCTATGCTCTAATCCCATTCACCATTTCAATAGTTGATTCTTCTGAAATTTCCAGCCACAACATGTTTGGCACATCTCTGAATCCAAAATAATCAACTATGATCCTCCATATCCCATTCCAAAAAAAAAATAAAAATAAAAAAGAAAAAGAAGAAGAAGTGAATGTTGGAGGGCCTTACTTGCCAAAGAAGCTTAAGAATATTGCCCCAAAGGAACATTGAAGTAACAATGAACATGGCTGCCCATGAAATAACTGTGAGGAAGCTGAATTGATAGACTTCCAACAACACCCATGTTGTTGTTGAAATTAAGAGAACCGCCATACTTTGCTCCTTTCTCTTCCATTGGAATGTATCTCTCAGAGCGTCTATGTCAAAACAGAATGACTAATTAAGAAGGACAAATAAGAGTACGTAAAAGCTTAATGCCTTAGCTATGCAATGTAATCACCTGAATTGGGCAATGAAGATTGTGTTATACTAGACATAGCTAAAGATTGAAATGAAGCTGAAGATTAATTAACTTCTTTTTTTCCCTTCACTTTACGGTCAGAGCTGAAGATGAAGATGGGAAGTAGGTGCTGTTTTTGAGTTATTTTTTTCTGGTTTGGAATTTTGTACGATTGATTTCTCGGTGAAGTGTTGGTAAGAGATTCAGAGTGGGTTTTTAGGCTTACACTTGAGGACTAAAAGAAAACGTATGTAGAAGCCATGCACTACTTGTGACGCCTTAAGCCAGTCAGACAGAGCACGCACGCAACAGCACTTTGTGCATGTGTAAGTGTGTAGCTATTTCAAGTTTGGAATAACATGTGCTTAATCGGTGCTTTTTCTACAACCTCATTATCTTTCTTTCTTTTTTTATTTTTATTTTTTTTAATTTTTTTACAATGAGCATCTTCGGATTGACCCAAAAAAAAACTTCTTCTGAACACACATTTCCTACTGTTTCACACTTGAACTATTTATGGAGGCGAATTCTAGTCGCCTTTACAACATTAACAAGAAGGTACACCAATTATGTTAGAAAGTGGTAGTCTTACATTAAAATATAAAAATAAGTAAGAAGGCCTGGGGTGTCACTTGCATATTAATGCTAAGATCATAATTTTTGTCACAATTTGGTCATGTAGCAAGTCATAAATTGTGAAATAAAAGTGACAGACCCATGAAAGCAAGTTGTGGCAAAAGTTGTACCCCTAGCATTTTCCATCACTTGCATAACCCATTTAATCAACCATTCGTGGTCAATACAACTTATTTGATAAATAAGTCAAGTAGTCAGGTGAACATGTTTACTAAGACAAATAACTTTTTAGCAATTCTCATATTTTATAAAACATATAAGTCTACAACTAGACTCCAAACAAAGTCACCAACATTTAAAATTAACTTTCAAGTGAACGAGTTAAACAAGTTCAAACATGTTTCATATGTCAAATGCTAATTGACTTGTTTATCAAAAAGGTAAATTCGGGTCGATTTGAATTTAATATGAAACAGTTAAGTTTAAACTCTAAAATTCTAATATCATGTCATATTCATGAATTTTATCAAATATAAGAGACAATATTTCATGCGCTCGGCGCATATAAAAGTTTTTTCAAATATTGCCACCCTTACGTGGCATTACTCTTGTCTGTGAGGCCATATACACTGGATATTGTTCCATTAATTATATCTTGAGTTTGAATTTTTGTATTGATGTACAAACTTTATGAATTTTGTTCAATGAACGAGTTTCATTTTCCTTTACACATTAATTGGAATCTTTGTTCTATCTTTTACCTTATATATCGTATATTGCTTACATTCTATTGAACAACGATTTTATTTCATCAATATGAAACATAATTAAATGTGAATGGTCAAAATAAAAATTATAAAATGTAAAGAGTAAAAATAAAAACAAGTTAAAACTTTAAGTGCCAAAAGTGTATTTTAGTTTATATAATTTGATTTTGAGACTCCTTAATTATTTGGTTTAGTGGTTTTGTTATGTTGTATTACAGTTTAAATATGGATCTTTGGAAGGAAAAAGTTTGGCTCAAAACCAGTTTGTAACTATCTAGCTCTAACCAACTATGTGGTAGTTGACCATTCATGTGAAATTTTAATCACGTGACTTTTTTAATAAGTTATATGACTTGTTTAACTAATACATATAGATAGTTTTATAAATTGTTGTGGATGCCTTTTTGCATTATTGGGCTAAGCCTTTTTATAGAGGGTAGGGAAGTTGGGCTTGGCTCTCTTCGCGGGATTTTCCTAGAACCATTCTATGCACAAGACCAAACACTCCAAACAAAGAGAAATATATATACGTATATGTATATGTATATAGTAATAGCAGAATAACTGTTAGTCCGAGAATGTTAGCAGCAAAAATAAATAGTAATACCAACAAACATAATAACAAAAAGTAAAAGTGTTCTTCATAGAATAATACTAAAAAGAACCCAAACTTCAACTTACTTAACCTTATTACCCTACAAGGCCATAAAGTTATGTAATTTGGAGAATGGGTCAAAATAGCTATCCCCTTGATTGAGATGACAAAAAGTATGGATTTGTATGAGGGAGGGAAAAAGTTGTCTAGTGATGCATGTTAGGTCTATCATGTATACTCTACTTTCTCAACTCTCTATTCTCTTTTACGTTTTACTTTCTTTTCCTCTTTCTCTCTTCTTTCACTTTCAACGCACTATTCTAATTCTCTTGGGTATTGTGTTCTCCACGCCATTGTTGATGTTTCTCTCCGTTCTTTCATCCTTTTCATTGTGTTCTCTCATTCTTGTTGTCATCCCTTTTCTCATGATTGTTGTCTGTTCCATATTCATGGGTGCTGTTCCTTTTATACCCAAGATCAATCCTAAGTGATTTTCCCTTTTTGCCCTTACTTTCAGCAACTATTTTGTTTGCTGTAGGCATTCAGCCCACACTTACTACGTATGATTCTAGCCGTATGCAAATGGGTTCACTCCCACTATCTTCTGGCCACTTGTAATGGGTTTAGTCCCACTACTTGCTTAGTGATGAATTTCTTTCCACTTTTGGGCAAAAGCCAATCCTGCCACAATACCACTATCTCTCTCTTTCTCTTAATGGCAAACCTTCATTAATCTTTCTTGTCCTCACTCTCTAACATGCATCAGATGGTTCTCACCAATTTCTTATCCATTTTGGTAAGTATATTTTCCCAGCAAAGTATCTCTTAAAAGGGTCTTGGCAAGATACCAAAACTAAGTATTTTCCCTCCTCTACCAAAACACGCCATCTGTTCCTCTTCAGCTATGGGCCCTGCCTCCCTTGAATTGGTTGAGTTGCAAGTTGACAAGGCTTCAGTTGCTCCACTTCTTGTTCTTTGGCTTCTTTCTCTTCATGTGTTTATGCTGCCTTTGATTATTTTTTCTTGTTTCTCATTCATGCGTTTCCTGCCACTATGACTTTGTCTTGTTTCTTCTTCATGTGTTTCTTTCCGTTATAGGTTTTTTCTTGTTTCTTCTTCACGCATTTCTTGCCATTGTAGCTTTGTCTTGTTTCTTGTTTATACGTTTCTTGCCACTATGACTTTGTCTTGTTTCTTCGTGCGTTTCTTGCCGCAGTAGTTTTGCATGGGTTTTCTGCCATATATTGGGTTGGGCTTGCTAACCCATTTTACTTTCCCTTCTCTTCATTTAGTCATTACATTGGGTTGAGCCTGCTAGCCCTTCTACCTTTTTTTTTTTTTTTTTTTTTTTTTTCTCTTAATTTACTCTACTGGGCCTCACTTATTGGGCTCCATTTTGTTTCTCTACCTTTGGGTTTTTCTAATACCCATTTTACTCTTCAAGAAAGGCTTCCTATTACTCATCTTTATTCTCAACCTTACTCTTCAAGAAGAGCCTCCTATTACACCTCTACCAAAAGGGGCCCATGGGCCTACCTTTGGACTTTATTTTTCATTCTCAAAAATACTCTTCTTTTTTAGGTTATCACTTGGACCTTATTTGTGCATTGGCCTATTACCATCTCTTTTCTCATACTCTAACCCATCTCTTGGGGCTTTCTTGGGCTTTTCTCCTCATGGCCTCTTGGATACAAATTTGCAAAAACTAGTATCAACAATTGTTATGTAATAAGTTGAAAAAGATAACTTTAGACTAGTTTAGAGCCAAATTTTACCCTTTTTGGAATTAAAATTTTTCAAGCAATACAAAAATAAAAATAGATAAGCCCATTGGCCATCACCACTAAAAGCATGCTTGGATGTGCTTGTTTTCTAATTTTTTGGGTTTATGTTATTATGTATGTTGAAATCTCACATTTCTAAGCACAACTTATTTTTTAAGCAGAATAAACTCATCAAAACACATATAATTCGTAGGTTTATGGGCTCTTGGCTAATAGTGTTCTTTGTTCTTTATGGGCTCTTGGCTAATAGTGTTCTTTGTTAACAAGAACAAGAATCACCCATGCATCTTTTCCTCCCATGCCAATTTGTCAAGGCAATTTGGTATGCTAGTTGTGTTGGGAAATTGTCCCAAATTCCAATTGTGATTTGGAAAGTCAATTAGATTTCCTAGTTGAAGAAGGAAAAATTAATTTGGGCTTCCTTGTTGTAGAAGGAAAGACTATTCCTTGGTGTGGAAAGAAGTCTATTCTTTGTTAAAGAGGTAATGTATTCCCAGTCCAATAGGGAAGATATTCCTTGTTAAAGAGGTAATGTACTCCTAATTCAAGAGTGAATAGGAAAAGAGTCTTATAAATAGACAATACTAGCTATACAAAGAATTTGATGACTTTTGGCCCAAGGGTCCTCCCTATGAGGAGAGGGAAAATAAAGAGTGAAACCAAGAGAGAAAAAAAAAAAGATTTTCGCTTGGGAGGAACACAAGAATTTGAGCTGTAATTAACAAGCATTACTGCTTAGAGAAAAAGAAGATAGCCAAGATTGAGTTGTGCATGGAGAAGAAAATAAAAAGGAGAGAGTAAAGTGTTACTCTCTTTGAAAGAGATAATTAGTTTGTGTGTCTGTGTGTGAAAGTAAAGAAAAATAAGAGAGATTTTTCTTTAACTGTGAGACATATACAAAAATTATTGCTTAGAGAAAAAGAAGATAGCCAAAATTGAGTTGTGCATGGAGAAGAAAATAAAAAGAAGAGAGTAAAGTGTTACTCTCTTTGAAAGAGATAATTAGTGTGTGTCTGTGTATGAAAGTAAAGAAAAATAAGAGAGATTTCTTTTTTTAATTGTGAGACATACACAAGAATTATTGTAATTGATTTGATAATAGTGAAATTATTTAGAATTTGTCCCGTAGTTTTTCCCTTCAAAGAGAAAGGATTTTCCATTTAAATTTTGTGCTTCTGTGTGTAATTGTTATTTTGGATTGTTAATATTTATGATAATATTATTTACATCCAAGAAGTTATTAGGGCTTCAAGTCAGATGAACAGAACATCAATTCCCACAAATGTATCATTAAGCTGATTTTAGAACCGTCCAGAGTGCCCCTCAGATGATCAGTGGATTATCTCGCTCAACATGGCCTTTGTAATTGATAAAATCTGAAAGACGAGAAACAATCTTCTATTCCAAGGCAAGCATCCTAATATCATGCCCTCAGTCAATCTAATCCACCAAAACCTATCCTCCTATACCAAGTTGATGGCAGTTGAGAGAAAACTAGCTCCCAGTTATGATTCTTGGAAAGTGGCAGCCACCCCCCTTCTATATGGATCAAACTTAACATCGATGCAGCTACTTCAGACTTCCTCACAGCAGTTGTAGCAAAGGATGCTAATGGCATAGTCATCAAAGTTTAGAGAAGAAAATTGTTTTAACATAATGTCTGGGACCCTTCTGTGGTTTCCATAATTACTGTCGTTACCCTATAATGCTCCCTTCAGTTCGACCTCTTAAATTCCACCACAACCAGACATCATAATGAAGACATCACTTATTTGCTTCAACCTTTTTTTTTTTCCTTCTAAATTTCCTTTGGGCGAATATGTTTCAACAATTTTTCCCCCTTTTAACCTTGGTCGTGGGAATATGGGATTTAAGTACTTTTCCAAACTAAATTATCATTCTGAGTGGAATAATTGCCGTAACTGGTTCATTTTATTATTTTTTAATTTGATAGTTATAGTGAGATAGGGATTTGAACTTTAGATGTCTGAGATGTCAACCTGTTGAGTTACATGATTTTTGGCTAATTTTATTATTTCTAAGTAGTGTATAGAAGGGAAAATGTTCAATAATATGCTTTTCAGACGGCAAAGGAATAAATTTACTAATATTTTGTGTATTTGGTTGAAATGAAAAATGTAATTTTAAAATTTGAAGCAAAATCGACAGCCTAGCTAGAAGGATAGAGCTTGCTATTCGCTAAAGATTTGATGAAAACGTTTTATGTATCTTCACACACACTTTGTCGACCTGAAGTCTTAAATGTATTGCAACTGGATACAAGCAAGAAGTTTAAGAACAATATAAATATAAATTGTGACCGCCAGTTGTGATACAATTCCTAAGTAGTAATAGGTGAAGTGTTTGTCAAAAAAGAAAGCCACTCTTAGATCTTTTCCCCTAGACCAAGACCTAACATTGTCCTAAATAGCGAAACCATGTTTTAGCTTGGAAAAAAATGAAGTGTTTGTCAAAAAGAAAGCCACGTTTAGATCTTTTCCCGGAGACCAAGATCAAACCTCTTTTTTTTTTTTTTGGAGAATCAGTCCAAGACCAAGACCAAGACCAAACTTAGCTTGGAAAACGATGGTTTTAACTTTTAGTTTATTAGTCAAAATCTTGTAGTTTAACTGACATTTTTTTTGTTAATTATAATTAAAACATCTAATGTTTAAATCTCCCATGATACCTCACCTAAAAAAAAAAAAAAAAAGTTAATAAATAGGTCCGCACGATGTGAGGATAATGCTGAAAGCTGTTATATTTAAAGATTAATAAAATGTTCAAAATATTATAAAGAAATAATACGAAGTAGTGTTGCAATAATATGAAAAGGTTTTTGTTAAATCAATATTGTACTACAAAATTAAAGGCATGAAGAATTTAGACTATAGAATATATATGTCATAAAATTAGAAATTAGTTATTACGTGGTGTAATAAGTTGATTGTTTGTTTAATCATAGTTTTTGTTTCTTCAATGCATTGGAGTTAGCATAAATTTTTTACAATGTAATATTAATATTTAGTTGGCTTGTAGAAATATTGTAGAAAATTTATGATAGTGGTATGTAAGAAAGCAAAAAGCTCATGTAGGAGACCATGCAATTTTGCCATGTAGTGCTTTGTTAGAGTAATTTTTCATTTAGCTTTACCTTACATCTTTTAACATATTTTGGATTATAATAAAATTCTATTAGTAGGATATTACTATTTTCACTAAGTGTTTAACCTATAAATTTTTTAAAAAAAACATATAAAATACTTTTTTATTATAATATTAGTCCACACCTATAAATAATTATATGCACGTTTACTCAGTTGACATATTCAATGAACTAAAAAATTGACATAAATGTAAACTTTTATGAGGAGAAAACCTAAATGAGAGAGGCTCAAGGAATGTGTCACTTGACAGAACCCCATACTCTCCCATATGAGGTCTTTATTTTTATATATAGATTGATTAAAAAAAAAAAAAAAACTTTTAGTCTAAAAGCTCACGTATTATCTCACATTCGAATAAAAATTATCTATTTGGCATGATGGTTATTTCACAAATACAGAGTTCTTGTGAGATATGGCGAAGTGCAGAACATAAATTGAAATATAAAAAGTGAAAATTCTTTCACATTACTTTTTAACGTATTGGCTTGTGGTAGTTTTATTTTATTTTATTATTATATTTTTTTGGGGCTCAATATTGGTTGGTGGTGTTTTGATGAGGAGTAGGTTCGTCTTCCAAATGATGTGGGCAGCAACACTACAGTGGCATGCACCATACATGGCATTAGTTAGTCCGTGACTGAATTGAAGGAAAAGGTAAAGGAACTCGGCAAGTTTTCCTTTGCATGATTAAAATTTTATGGATCCTTTCTAAAGTAAATGAAACACGGAGTCATGCGTGGTGGGCCGGTGGCAATCGGTGTGGTGTGCCCCATAGTTGTCTCTCAAGTCAAAAACCCCTAACCCACGCATAACACATTAGCAGCTGTTCACGCGGTTGGCCATCATTACCAGACCCCACCTCCAACCTCTCTCTCTAATTGGATGCTACTTTAACTTTAGTCAATGGATTACATTAGCCTACTTATGTAATCCCTGCCTCGAATTCCTATTGTTAAATCACTATTCAGAGTCATGGGTTAATTGACTATTCGTTTTTTAATTAATTTTAGTATCTTATCTACATTACATGTGCAATTTGGTTTAGCCTAGGTTAATGGAATCTGTCGGGTTCTATTCAAAAAAAAACTTGGTACCGGTTGCTACTAACTCCCTTTTGTTTTCATCTCTATTATCAATTTGCTTTCCTCTCTCACTTTGCTGCTCATGCGATGGATAAATGAGCTGTACAATTTTGAAAGGATTTTTTTGCCATTTAACATGATTTTTGTAACAATTTCGTTTGTTGATTGGTTTTTAAAACTATTTTGTAAACTAGCATTTCAAGCTTTTTAAACTCGAGTTTTGTGAAAAAAAAAAAAATCAAGTCTTTGAAACTCGAGTTTCATGCTCTAGAAAAACAAAGAAGAAAGAAGAAGAAAGCAGAGAAAGAAGAAGAACCAAAGATAAGCCTGGATCTTATAGCAAAATAAAATTAGAGAAGAGAATAGAGAAACAGATCTGATCTAAGCTTAAAGAAACTCAAGTCTTAAAGACCTGAGATTTTACTTATCTAATATGTTTGGTTCTAATACTACATTACAAAAACATTAAAAAAATCATGCTAAACGCCAAAAAAAAAAACCCCATTTTGCAAGGTGTAACGGTTTAGACTTTAGACTCATCCATTTATGTCTCTTTCGTAGATTTTGGATTAATGGCATTTAACAACTTTATAATTCAAATCATTGGTCATTAATTGTCACGGCGATCTTTTTTTTTTTTTCTTTTTTGGTTTTATGGAACACACTTATCTAATTGATATGAACACAAAATGCTAATTATTCATAGGAAAGGGTAAATGCAATTAGTTCACACTTCACAGAGGGTAATCTAACCGGCCATAAAAAACAAACAGCGAATATCCTCCTACCATTAGACGAGATAATTACAATAAAAAGAATGTTCCTCTTACGTACGTACTATACCTCAATAACCTGCAAGAACTGTTTCTCTACAGCTTCTTTTAAGTTCTACCATAGCAATTGGTTGACTTTGCTTCTATTAGTTATTACCACTACTATTATTAAAAAATTTAGATGGCATTTTAAAGAAGCTATAGTGGTAAATGGTAGCTGTGGAGCACATGATCATAGTCTTATTATATAGTACTTTCTTATCACAGCTACGTCCGATATCTTAGGTTTGGACTTGTGACATTATTTATTCGAACAAATCCTAGGTGATTTCTTATGGTGTTCATTTGCTGATGGGCTTTAGTCAGTTCTGTATCGAGTTGAACTAACTAAGCTGTACCGCAATTGGCTGAAATTGCGAAATGAGGAAGGGGGCGGCATTATCTTAAGCTTAAGCTGCCTTGCAAACCCAATGTAATTTGTTATTGTGAAATGTGAATAAAATATGCATATTCTTTCACAAAAATTAGTCCCATCCAAATCCAAGTGGCCGCCATCTTCAGCATAAGATAATGGTAATATAATAATAATAATGTATAATGCATTTATCAGTGCCTATATAAAAAACTAATTGGTGTTTTGAGATTTGAAATTTAAACCTGTTTACATAAAAAACTAATTAGTATTTTGGCTGACAATAGAGAATAATTATCACAAAACAAAAATAAATAAATAAATAAAGCAAAACGAAAATGCTAAAAGGATAATAATAGTATAATGTATAAAGCATTTACAGGCTGCTCAGTTCCATTTCTGTAATTTCCAAAGCCAACTGAAATTTGGGAAAACAACACGAAAAATCATTTAGACCATCACTGGCTCGCGTATCTGCATGTGACTGTGAGAATGACATTTACTTGTTTTCTTTCGCAAAATATAAAATGGGTGCCACATTCAATTGGTTAATCCAATCTCACTGTTTATGCGTGCTCGTAACCACCAACTATACTCTCTATACTTTCTATAAAAAAAAAAAAACTATACTCTCTATAGTTATACTCTCTATAGTCATAAATATGACACCTATAAAAATCTTCCCAAAATTATTATTATTTTCAGAATTATGGGCCCATCCCCATCCTCCAAACAAAAACAAAAACAAAAGCAAAAAAAAAAAAAACAGTCCCAACTTATCAATAAAAAGGTAATGGAAGAAAAAGAAAAAGATTAAAGAAAGCTTGAAAAGATAGGCTAAGTAATAGTACTAGTAGTTATGAGTAATCAAGGCCGAAATTAGAGGGGTTTTCGCTTTTTCGGTCCAACCAAATTAGTCTATTCCGCTTTCACACTACGCATGAATGAGATAAAGTTAAGAGTTTAGAGGTGAGGATTAAGCTTTTGTTTGAAGCAAACCCCAAATTATTACTCTTATGTATAATAATCACACATGAAGGCTGCGTTTGTTTCGACTTCAAACTGATTCCGGAAATGATTTTCCGGAAAATAGGTGTGTTTGGTTGGTCCGGAAAATTCTATTTTCCGGAAATTGAAATCCGTTGACTGAGAAAAAAAGGGTTTGACCACGGAAATGAATTTCCGTCTCTATTTTCGCTTCAAACGATTTCCAGAAAAAGAGAGAGAGAGAGAGAGAGAGCGCGCGCGCGCGCGAGGGAAGGAGGAAAACACAAACCCAACAACCCAGAAAACCCAACAACCCAGATCGCGCGATCGCGATTTCGCCGGCGGATCGCGATCTCGCGACGGCGCGATCTCGCGACGGCGCGATCTCGCGTTCGCGAGATCGCGATCGACGCTTCGCGAGATCGCGCCGGATCGCCGTTGATCGCGATCTCGCCTTCGCGAGATCGCGCCGGATCGAGATCGCGATCGACGGCGCGATCTCGCGAAGCGTCGATCGCGATCTCGCGAACGCGAGATCGCGCCGTCGCGAGATCGCGCCGTCGCGAGATCGCGATCTCGCCTTCGCGAGATCGCGCCGGCGAGATCGCGATCCGCCGGCGAAATCGCGATCGCGCGATCTGGGTTGTTGGGTTTTCTGGGTTGTTGGGTTTGTGTTTTCCTCCTTCTTTTCCAAACACTAGAAAATATTTTCCGGAAAATTTTTTGAAACACAACCAAACACACAAAAATATTTTCCTTTTCCGGAAATTAGCATTTCCGGAAAATATGTATTTTCCGGAAAACGTTTTACGGCAACCAAACACAGAAAACGCGTCGAATTCGCCCCCAACACGGGAACATTTCAAAATAAAATAAAAAAAGCACAACTCAACTAATCAAAAAAGAAATTTGCTACTACCCAGTTGCAAACAGTACTAAAAAATTTCACACATACCCGGTGAAGCTTTTTTTCCCGCGTTGTTCTTATATAAGGCTGTCCTGTCTAGTCTACTGATAGCCACACTTCCCACTGTGACCCCAAAGCAACTGACTCTTTTCCGCCCCAAAAAATTGGTAATGCTGTTGATGTTTTACATTTCATTGTTATAACATTCTATCCAATTTTGGTATTGTTTTGTATTATTATGACTAATGGGGTGGCTTTGTTTTGGCAGATCCAATGGAAAAATCAGCTTTGCTGCTAATGCTCCATGTGTTTTGTGGAGTTTTGGCACTTTTCAGCGTTTCTCAGGTGACAGCAGATGACCCATATAAGTATTTCACATGGACTGTGACATATGGGACTCTTTCTCCTCTGGGTGTACCCCAACAGGTTGGTATTGAATCTTATTGTCTTGGATTATTGACTAAAGAGTTGGGGGGTTTTTGATTTTCTAATGTTACGGTGTTTGATTTTTGAAGGTAATCCTTATCAATGGTCAATTTCCTGGTCCTAGACTTGATGTGGTAACTAATAACAACATCATCCTTAACCTCATTAACAAACTGGATGAGCCTTTCCTATTGACATGGTGAGTAACTGAGTATTGCTCTGTCTATGACTTGCCCCTTTTATGTTACGCAGATCTGGGCTCAAGGTTCTCATTTTTTTTTTCTATGCTGCTCACATGCCAGTGTTTTGTTTTTTGTTTTATAAATTGTTATTAGGAAGTGTGGCCAATCCTAATTAGTTTGTTAAGGATCTATAGTCGACCCCAAAATTTTTGGAACTAAGGCTTTGGTTGTTGTTTTATGAAGTTTGGGGAAAGGCAACAATGTAGCTTCTTTGAGTAGCTTTGCCTTTTGAGTTTTGATAGTTTCTTTGGTATTATGGAAAACATTGTTCAAGTTTGGAAAGTTTCAGACTTTCAGTAACTTAAAATAGTAGTCTACCTTTAAAATTGACAATGACGGTTCTGTGTGCTAGTTTTAATAATCCAGTGACCTTTGATAATTTACCTCACCCTAGAATATCTAGAGATTTTTGTTTTCTTGGATTTAACTTGATTAAAAATCTGATTGTTTCAAAATCCCAATTTCTTCTATTTTCTAACTTGGTGCTTAGCTTTGTAAAATTGAATTGAGAAATTCGCTAACAGCAAATGTTAAAATGTTGTAGTTTTGTAAAATGGAGTAGTACTAGTATGATATGAAATTTGTATTTGCAGTTTCTTTACCTTCATACCAGATAATGTGGTTGTGGCATAGTACTGATAACTTGTTTTATGACAAATAGGAATGGTATTAAACAAAGGAAGAACTCATGGCAAGATGGAGTGCTAGGTACCAATTGCCCTATCCCTCCAAATTCGAACTTCACTTACAAGTTTCAAGTCAAGGATCAGATTGGAACCTTCACCTATTTCCCGTCTATTCTACTGCACAAAGCTTCTGGAGGGTTTGGAGGACTCAATGTCTATGAGAGACCTCTGATACCAATCCCGTTTCCAACTCCTGATGGAGATTTCACTTTACTTGCCGGTGATTGGTTCAAAACCGACCGTAAGGTCAGTGAGATATAATGTTTTTTCTTTGTTTGAATGCACACATATTTCATTGACACTGCTATCCTTATAGAAATGGCACTCTTTATGTGCATTTGTTTGAAGGATGATTACATTAGGCTCTATGTTTACTACCAAAAATCCACTTCTCCTAGCCATTTTGCCCGAGAATTTTCTATAATCATTCCAGAAAATGTCAAAGCAACGCTGTAGGACGTCAACATTTCAATAGGAATTGTGAATCTATCCAGGGCCACGGATTTTGGTCATTTGAGCCAATAAAAGCTGTTTAAAGCTCTTTCTTACTCTTCACCTGTGACAGAAGCATTGCACATCAAATGGCTGCTAGCTAGTTAAGCTTATTGGTTGTAGTTCATCCCACTCTTCTTACAAAATTTCTATCAAAGAGACCATTCTTCCGTTGTATTTCTCTCTTATTTTTCCTTGGACTTGAACCCTGTGTGGTAGTTCAGAAACCGCTAGACATAATGTTGGTTTGAAATGTGTTTTTAATCTTCCAAGTTTCTCTTTCCTTTTCCTTTGAGGTGAATATTTTGAGCCTATCTGGGTCTTTAAATCATATAGCCAGCCATCATTTAATTCTGAAGGAAAACATTGCTTTAGTGCTACGTGCTACTTGGAAAATGTAGAATTTGACAACTTTTACCTTTTGTGTAATACTCCTAATGGCTTGTTTAGACCTCTCATAATAATTTCTCATGATGTTTGCAGACATTGCAGCAATCTTTGGACTCAGGGAAATCTCTTCCCTTCCCTGATGGTATCCTTATAAATGGCCAGGCTCAAAATACCTTCAACGGTGATCAAGGTCATCCTCAATAATTAGTTTGCTATATTCTTGATTCATTGAAGAACAATTTAGCACTTGGCCTATTTTGACTTCTCTAAGTAACTCTCACATACACTCATATCAAAAATATTTCTTTAACATCTATCTGCTTCTTATGTTTTCAGGTAAAACCTACATGTTCAGGATCTCAAACGTGGGCTTAGCAACCTCGTTGAACTTTAGAATTCAGGGCCATTCACTGAAGTTAGTTGAGGTCGAAGGATCTCATACCGTTCAAGACACATATGACTCTCTTGATGTACATGTTGGCCAATCCGTGGCTGTCTTAGTAACCTTAAATCAGCCTCCAAAGGACTACTACATTGTTGCATCCACACGATTCACTAAGCAAGTTCTTTCAGCAAATGCAGTTTTACACTACACGAACTCTCAGACCCGCGTCTCTGGACCCTTGCCAGCTGGTCCTACTTACCAAGTACACTGGTCTATGAAGCAAGCCAGAACCTTCAGGTATGCAATAAGAAGACCTTTGCAAAATAAGCCTAAGGGTATAATGATTTTATAGTGTAATGCTTTGGTTTTGTTGTTCTAAACTTTGTTCTCCTTATAGGTGGAATTTGACAGCAAGTGCAGCTAGGCCTAACCCTCAGGGTTCATACCATTATGGGAAAATAACACCTGTAAAGACGATTGTGTTGGCCAACTCAGCCCCTTTAATTAATGGAAAACAGCGTTATGCTGTTAACAGGGTCTCCTACATTAATGCTGACACCCCTCTGAAACTTGCTGATTATTTCAACATCCCTGGCATCTTCAGCTTGGATTCCATCCAAAGTCTTCCCTCTGATGGTCCAGCATATTTAAGTACCTCTGTTATTCCAGCCTCCCTCCATGATTTTATTGAAGTTGTTTTCCAAAACAATGAAAAAACCCTTCAGTCTTGGCATCTTGATGGTTATGACTTTTGGGTTGTTGGGTAAGTTAGTTTCTTCATTGGACTTTTAATTCTTGTGAGTTTAGGTAGGTTGTACTAATTATCATTTCAACAAATGCAGTTATGGTTCCGGACAGTGGACACAAGCCAAAAGAAGCACCTATAATCTGGTTGATGCTCTAACTAGACATACTGCTCAGGTAAATTAACCAATCTTGATGTACTGTTCCCTTGATATTTTTCCAGATCATAGTGGGAAATGCCTTGTCTATTATTCACTGCTGTAAAGGGTCTTTTTTTTATTGGCTGAAAGTGAAAATTCAACACATAATCACTTTGGGGAGGCAGTGTCTAGTACACACATTGCACGCAAAGGATTCCTCACAATAGGGGATGTAAATGGCTGTGTGAATCCCACTTGTTGCATAAAATGGTTGCACTAGATACTCTCTGCACTTTGAGGACGGATCTAATCATCCTCAATTCAGAAACAGAGAAATAAACCATAGAAAACAAACACTCATACACACATAACAACAACCAAGTCTTATTCCCAAAATTATTGAGATCAACTATATATGGAACCTCAACTTACTAGTCAAAGTCGACCAATATAGAATATAATAGATAATTCATATTGTGTTGAATTGACTCAACAAACATTTTTATGTAAACAAAAAATATATTATATATGCTTGGAATTGTTGGAAGCTTCATATACTGCATTGGACAAGACATATATATCAGTCAACATATTTTGCTAAGAGCACAAGTTGTTCTTAAAAAAAAAAAAAAAAATTGAAATACTTGCTTGAGTAAACATCTATGGCACCGCTTGAGTAAACATCTACGGCACCTCTGTCAAGTCATTTTATAAAAATGTCCTTTGGATACTTGTTAAGAAATAGCACATTAGATGGTTTCCACCAATATCAGTCACCATGAGGATAAGACTGCACAATATAGCGTGGAAGATCCAGTATCATCTTTATGTTATCCATTGACTGCTCAACTTAAGACATTAGCTATAAAGGTCACAAGAAGTAACTAAATGACCGTATGGCTATTTTTATATGATTCTTTTATATACTTTTCCTAATATGCTTTGCATATTCCTGCAGGTGTATCCAAACTCTTGGACCTCAATATTGATCTCCTTGGACAATCAAGGTATGTGGAACTTCAGGTCTGCAATATGGGATAGGCAGTACCTTGGGCAACAATTGTATCTCAGAGTCTGGAATGCAGCCCACAACCTTGCCAATGAATATGACATTCCTGCTAATGCTTTGCTTTGTGGCAAAGCCGTGGGAAGGAAGCCATAGTACGACCCACTATTATTTATTTGAAGCATTTTTCCTTTCAAAAAATATTTTTATTTTCCAGTCATGAGGGTTTGACTACAAGACAGCACACAAAGAAGGGAGAAAAAAAAAATTAGGGTTATTTAGTTGTACGGGGCTCTATTTGTATGTCTCAAATTATTTTAGATGAATTTACTTTTGCTTGTATGATTGTGTCATTTGTAAATGTTTGGATGATTGGATCCATTTTATTCTGGAAGTTTGTAGTTCTATAAATTTATAATTTTGAAATTACAATGTCAAGTACCTATGCAATTCCATTGATCCAAGAAATTATTGGGTGCACTGAGTGGACCATGATCCACCCATCTCATAAATAAATGCCTCATCTATATCTATATATATATATATATATATATATATCTAAAAGCTGAAGCGTAACATTTATTGTTGCTTATTTTATTTTCATTAATAAAAAATTGTATTTTTTTTCCATTTTTTTTCTATCAGTCTTTTAATGTTTTTGCAGTTTTCACTTCAACTTCCATAACACTTATGACTTTTTATCTCCACTATTTTAAACTTCCCATGTAAGCTCTTTAATGCCTCAAACTCTCCATCTCCTCCTTTATTGCCTCTTACTCTTCTCATTGAATCCAACTAGTTCATAATATTCAATTGCCATTGCCCCTATAAAATTAGAAAGATAAATCGAACATAAAATATATAAACCGTTAGATGTTATCGATTTCTCTTAACCAGAAAGGGAATGGTTTTGGATTTAACTCCTGCAAGTATAGAGCTCCTTTCAGAACTACAAACCTATATTCTTAAATGAGGATATCGTTCTGTTCCTTCAAACCATATGGTATGTCAAGTGTATTTTATATATTGTAGTGTTATGTGTGTTTGTGTGTATGTGTGTGTGTGTGTATCTCTCTCTCTCTCTTACAATGAAATGCTGCCAAGAAAGTGGTTTGCTCTCTATTTCAATGCTGAAGGTAATCCAAATATTTGCAGTTCTATATTTCCACGTGTTTGATAAAATGACTAAAAGAAGGATTAAAAAAAAAAAAAAAAACAAAGATGGCCATGTTCATGTAGGGAAAAAAAGGAAGAATGAATATTTAAGAATACTATTATGTTGGTAAACTTCATTCATAAATGGGTGTGTTTCATTGGATTTATTGCAGCAATGATGATAGTAAAACAAAATTTAGGCAATGATAAGAGCCCAAATTCTTCACCAATCAGTTCCAATGAAAAGAATGAAAGAAAAACTAATATTTAATAATAAAAAAAATCAAATGTTCTAGCAGTTGCGTGGGTTTTTTTTTTTTTTTTTATTTTTTTTTTATCATTACCACCTGGATTTTTGTAGTTGATAGAAAGAACAATAATTTGCATAATGAATACTTCATATTAGGATGCATCATACCAAAAAAATGACAAGATATATAATATACTTATACTACAATTAATTTTCATTTTCATTACCACGTCATCTTTGCCAAAACAGAATAACCTATCTAAAAATTGTGACTCTAATAATAATAATAAATCAAAGTCTTTTCTAAATGAGTTTCCTGAATATAAAAGTTATCAAATGCTATAAGAATGATTCTTTGTTTGCTTCTAGGTAATACGAATGGCTCACTCTATGAGTATATTCTCTATTGTTTTAATTATTTTAAATGACAATAAATTAGGCTACTCTATTTTATTAGGAAAAAAATACGTTTTAGGTTTCTATTTTTTTATTATTAATTATTATCGTTAAATCACAATAATCATTCAAATAATAATTACATTCTCTCTCTGTCTCTCTCTCTCACACACACACACATATGAACAAACCATAACAAGAGAGAAATATTCAATTGCACAAAAATTTACACTAAGATTTCTCTACTTTTTTTTTTCTACTTATTATTATTATTACTCTTAATATGTCAATTTGAATTCATTGTTTTTGTAAAAGCCATATTTACTCTACACTATATTTAATTATGAAATTTTTAGCATATGTTGTATATATATTTGATAGCTGATTTAAATGATTTTTTCACAAAATTTTGTTTGAATAATTTGATAAATTATGTTATATATTTTTGGGCTTTATTATTATTATTTTTATTAATGGCAGTTTACTGATTTATGTGGTAAGAATTTTCTTTAGGCAATTCATAAAATGATCCTTAACAAATTTTTATTAAAATTTTTTTTTCTTTCAAATAATTACGTTTAACCACAAAATAACCATTAATAATATTCCCACGCATTGTGTGGGTTTACGACTAGTATTTTATATAGTTAAGTCAGATCCTAATGAAACAATGCCTACAACTCCATCCTCATCCCCATCGGTAACTTGAATTTCCTCTTCATCATCATCACTGAATCTGGATTGGCTGGGGCTTTCTTTTCTCTGTCTGGTTTTTGGAGCAACTACACGCATCCATGGATCAAATTGAAATTCATTCTCATCTGTTGACAGACAACCCTTATGTACCTTTCAACACTCTTGTTCCTGATGACCAAGTATACCACACCTATAACAGAAGGTAGGCAGCCTTTCATACTTAAAGAACACCCAACCTTCCTCCGCCCCTTCAATATGAACCATTTTTCCTCTCATAAGGGGTTTGGTAACATCAATATCAACCTGAATCCTAAGGAAGGGACCCCAAGCAAATCCACTCTTCGGGGCATCAACCAAAATCGGAACTCCAATCTCATTGGCAATTCGGGAACCAACAGATGAATTCATACTTTTAATGGGAATATTGAAGACCCGAATCTAAAGAGGAGAGTATTTGAAGAAAACATTACCTGGACTGAGATCACCTGTAAATCGCTTCAGTAAAATCAATCTCCTATCAAAGGACCAAGGACTTTTGTCTAGAACCTCCACCATGTCCTCCTCACTTATAAAGATAGCCAAATATATATAAATATATATATATATATATATATATATATATTGTTTCCAACCTCTTTAATAGTAACATCATGCAACCCACGCCAAAGTTTTTGGACTGTGGATTTAAACGCCTCCTTGTTAAATTCCTTGCTAGTTTGTAACTTGAATAAGATACTGAATTTTGCATGTTGTTTTGATGAGTTTGACACATCGTGGGAGCTCACGGCCAAAACTCCTTTTTCATCATCCGAGAGATTAAATTTCCTCCACATCTCCTCCATTGCCGCATCCATTGATAATGACAAGTGTATCAAAGAAAGAAAAGAAGGAAAATAAAAGAAAGGGATGAAAAAAGATAAAAAGAAAAGAAAAATCCCCTACTGCAATCAGCAAAACAGACGAGAGAGGTTTGAATCTTATGTTGGACAACGTAAGTTGGTTTCTTTTACTTCCCAAGACTCCAGAGAGTCAAGGAGAGAAAAGTTAGGCTAATTAGTGTTTAAACAACATTACACAACTCACAATAATGGGAGAAAGTAAAACATTGGGGGTTGGAAGAATAATTTCTATTGTTTAGTTCCATCAAATGATAGAAATAAATGTGGAAGAATCGGAGGGAATAACTTGTGGTTGAGACCACAATCCTTAGTAGCCTAAATTGGACAGAAGAGGAATGAAAACTAGAAAAGACAAAATATTGGATAACTAATTTAAAAATGATGTGGGATAAATTTACAAATATATCCTTAACTTTTCTAAACCAAAAGATGAGAACATGTCAGATATACCTAAGGGGCATAATGGTAAAAATATACATATTTCCTTTCCTTTTACTTTACAAACCAAACTAAGGAAAGATGGATTAGATTTTATCCTTCTTTCCTTTTCTTCTTATATCCAAATACATGTACGGAAAATAATTTGCTTTTCCCTTTCCCTTTCTCTTCCTTTTTTTCCTTTTTCTTCCTACCTTAGCTACAGCCAAACAGAGTATGAAATAATTATTGTAAATAAGTGATTTAAATGTTCCATTTTTTTTTTTGGAACAAATATGATATGATTTGAATTAATGGTATCTACTTCATGATGATTGTTTTTTATTATCACAATAAGATACCAATAAGTTCTTTTTTACCATAGGCAAGATTTAATCCCTGCTCTATCCAACGATAAGAAATTTTACCGGTTAATTAAGTTAAATAAAATCCACATAGCAACAAGTCTTCCAATGCATCATCTTTAACTATTTTTCTTTATTCTACCGGTCTTGAATTGTTGCTACCTTTAGTGCCAACAAGTTAATAGTTATTTCTAGTTTTCTACAGGTTGGCACATTAGCAGGACTTATTTCTAAATGCAACATAAAAAGCGCCCATGTAAACGCAAGAAAGTGAGAATACCATAGGGAAGATTACAAAACAACATGATAGTATTTGGTATTCATAAAATCCACCATAGGCACATGATGAGAATTTAAGATCACATGTTTGGAATTAAATTGGTCTACCATGGTGTTTAGGATACAACATTTGTAATTTTATCTTGTGTTCCCCATGAGATCTGTTCTTGGGATCGATGCAATAATGAAATATCTAGTTGACTTGCCCATGAATAAAGCTTCTAATCTATGGTTGAAGATTGAATTAAACAGAGGGTTCCTCTTATCATATTTTCTTCCACCAATCCGTACAATATGTAAAAACAACTTGACATATGCAACATTCCAATAGCTTTCTGTCATAACGTGAGTCCAATGCGGAAGACACAACACTGGCCAATATGATTAAGATAGTACTAATCTTAATGCAATTTGCTTAAAGCCTATAAAGTCAGCTATTTTTTATTAGTCTTTCTACGATTACAGATTTTGTCTCACTTTGATAACATGTGTAACTGTAATTGATGAACTATCATTTTTACTTGGAATGTGACACATAAATTGTTTCTATAAACTTTCACTTTTTTTTAATTGATCAATGTATGTGATATCTTTCGGTTAATACGTTTATATATATATATATATATATATATGTATGTATGTATGTATATATGTATATCCAATTGGAGTCCTACGCTAGCTATTGGCAATGGTGGTACAGAGGGTGGAGCCTTGGTGGAGGAGGAGGTGAGCTAATTAGAGAGAGAAAGTTAAGTGAGAACTTTCTGTATTAGGGGGAAAGGTGTGAAAATTTTAAAAAATAAAATAAACTGTGAGATGGAGATGGAGATGGGTAATAGATCCATTTTTAAAATATCGGACAAAATGGGCTTTTGCCCTTTTCAGCCAAATTAATTAGCTTTTTGCCCTTCTTCCCAAACTAAATAGGGAAATGCTTCTCTTTTGAAACTCGACTTTTTCAAAATCGAGTTAAGCCCTATAGTGATGTTTTCAAGGACTTATATTGCCTATAACTCGATTTCCTGGATATCAAGTTACAAAACGCCACTATAGGTCCTTAAAAACGTCACTATAAGTCCTTGAAAACGTCACTATAGGGCTCCAGAAATTTTTTTTTTTTAACTCGATTTTGAGAAAGTCGAGTTTCAAAAGAGGGACATTTCCCTATTTAGTTTGAAAAGAAGGGCAAAAGGCTAATTAATTTGGCTGAAAAGGGCAAAAGCCCATTTTGTCCTTAAAATATCAATGACTTGGCATTAAGTAGAGCCATTTTGGCTTTCTCAAAAAAGTAGAGCCTTTTTGGATATTAAAAAAAGTAGAGCATTTTTCACCATTAAATGAAAATCTACTGTTTAATTCAAACTATCTCAAACAAATATTCAATTTAAATCCAATTTAGATTTTTAAAGTATTCAATACTGGTCACATAAAAGAAAGTATTCAACATTGGAAAATAAATTTTCTTATTTATTTTATATTATCTTACATAAAAATAAGATATCTAATCAAAAGTTATATAGATAAAAAATTGGGTCAATAAGTTATATATATATATATATATATATATATCCTTGACCCTCGAGTGAAATTTTTTACTTTGATTATATTTTCATTCCTAAGAAAATAATAAATAAATTAAAGAACAGACAAACAACCAAAACAAAAAAACAAAAAGGAAGCAAATAAACAAACGAATGTGAATAATTAAATCACATAAAATAATTAAAACACCCTTATAGTTTTAACTAGATTGAATTGGTTATATGATGAGAATTTTTTTAACAAAACAAAAATAACAAGCACAAGGGAGTAAATGTCATTTCTAAAAATAGAAGTGGGCTTTTGACATTTCACCAAACCATAAGGGATGTTCGTAAAATTTACTTAGAAAAGTGTTAAAGATAATATTATTTATGTTAATTTATTATGCATTTGGTGCAAGAGGCCCATTTATATACCCAACCCATATACACATAAACCTAGTTCCTATTGTCTACCATGTATATACCCTTCTAGGGTTCATTGTACAATCACTTGAGTATATAGTAACAATGCAGCAATCAAGAGCTTTTTCGTAAATGTTGGCAGTCAAGCCGAATCATGTAATTTTTTATATTTTTTTTGTTTTATGCTTTCGCTCACTACAATGCTTTCTTTTTCATCTTTAATTTCAACATGGTATCAGAGCCAACAATCTTAGCTTGTCCTTTTAATCCACCAAACTCACACTAGTTTTAGATCGAAAATCGGCCAAATTCGGTAAAAAGAAATCACATATCCAATCAAACTCCCACAATTGCACCACTGTCTTCACCAAGCAAGTCCTTATCGATTCCTCCTCCAGCAAGCATCTCAGATTCCCTATCATAGCCTCTTAAGTCACCAAACCAGCCTCAAATGTCGTCACTATCATAGATTGAAAACCCACAAAGTTGCACCACTTCTCTCTCAAATTAGTGCAATTTAATTGACTTTCACGCAAAATGAACTACACCAAAAACTTCCACAGCCTCAATCAAGCAAACCTAGTGTCAGAAACTACTCCATGCATTCTCGCACGCTCTTGAAAAGACCTCACGCATCTCACAAGGTTCACTCGTCATATGCCACTCCAAATCCCTAATGTCATCAATGATGTGCAACATGCCAAGCTAGCAACTCTTCTCTCTTAGGTACACCCGAACCGCAAACTGGACCTCTTAATTAGATCCTATAGACCGGTTGAGTAGGGATGCCAATTTAAATCCATCTCACTTGCCCCTAATGGGGCAGGGATTATGAGGCGTGTGTGTGTGTGTTCAGCCTTCAAATTTAAATTTATGATGTCTTTTTGGTGTTGTATTTTTGAATTTTATATTTTTATGTTTTAAGATTTAATTTTTGTATTGTTAAATTTGAATTTTTTTTTTTTTTTTTTTTGTGTTTTTTAATACTCAATTGTTGTATTATTGTACTTTGAGAATGTTTTGTAATGTTAGAACTTGTTTTTTTTTTTTTTTTTTTTTTTTTTTTTAATGTTTTATGAGTTTAAATTTAATGTATGATATATTTCAAATAAAAGTTTAGCAAATTATATAAAAAATTAATTGTGGTGAGACGGAATGGGTATTGATTGATGCTCACTAAGATAAGGTGGAGCAAAAATAAATAAAAAATAAAAAATATTGCCCCAAAGTTGGAGTAGGGTGGGTGCGGGGAACATGAAACCCGCCTAGTTGCTAAACCTATTCTTGACCTAGCAAAATGGATTCGCTAAATCAAACCATTAACCAACTAGTTGATCAAAATTTGACTACATTGACATGCCTATATTTGCATGGATTCCGATTTTAAGGTCTATTTGCTCATTTAAGGCTCCTAAATAACTCAAATTGGTCACACAAAATTTACCAACTCACTTACATGTGCTTTATCACATCATCCTCCTTCATTGATCTTCCTAAAGCCATCAATATTGTTGTTCTTTGGCCCTTGTCGTTGTACTCAAGCCATAGTAATCCTTCCTTTGTCATTGATGTAGCTATTCTCAGGCCCTTGCAACCTTCTTCCAATGTACTTTGCACGTTACATCCAATCAATCTAGTCACTTTGAAGGTATCTTCAAGGGATTTTCACAAGCTTTTATTCCAAACTCAAGACTTAGTCAAGCTTTTAACTTGAATTTGAAAAGAAGTGTTAAAGATAATATTATTTATATTAGTTTATTATGTATAAACTAAGAGGCCTAAATAAATAACCTAGCCAATGTATACTTTTTTTTTTTTTTTAGAATGTAGCCAATGTATACTTGACCTTAGCTCCTAGTCTCCCTTGTATACTATATTAGGGTTCATTGTACAATCGACTTGAGCATAAAGTAACATGATAGTTGTCAAGAACTTTCTCCGTGAATATAAGCCGTCATGTTAAACCATGTAATTTTTTGTGTTCTTTCTTTTTTATGCTTCTACTCACCACAATATTTTTTTATTTCATCTCTAATTTGACCCAAAAGAAAGATAAAATAAATAAATAAAAACCCTTGTTAATTGATCCCAGCAAATGATAAACATAAAAAAAAAAAAAAAAAAAAAAAAAAAAAAAAACCCTTAAATCAATTTGATCTTGTAAAAAGCCAGGGGGTGGGAAAGGAGTAACAAAAAAAAAACATTTAAAGAACTAACAAAGGAGAGAAAGCAATGAAAATTGAAGACAGATCCAATCCACGCTACTCTTCCTTTGTCTTCGGCTTCTGCCTCCTTCATGTGACACTTCAATAAAAAAATTACCCTATAATCAATTGGTCAAACCAAGAAAAAAGAAAAAAAAAAAAAAAAAACAAACAAACAAAGAAAAAGAATATTTTGGGAAAACTCATTTCTCTCACCGCGTTTACTTGAATTAATAGAACTAAATAACTTATCAAAAAAAAAAAAAAAATAGAACTAAATAACTAGCATTGCAATTAATGACGATCCGCTCTCGTCTCCGTCGCTCCCGCTTTCTTTACATCTTTCTTTCTCTCTAATCCATCACCGACAAATCTACGTCCAAGTACCAGCTCCACATATATACTTCCTTCACAGTTTCACTAAACACACCAAATCAAATCATATAATAAGCAAAATTATTATAAATAGTTATATTATTATACAAGGTTATATATTACGACAACAAGTGCCCTTAAGATAATTGTTATTAAATTATATTAAGATATTTTTAACATCAATTTTATAGGAAATATAAAAAAAGTCAACAAAATTAATTGTTTTATCATTTTTTAATAAAACATTTCTGATAAATAGATTATAAAACAATGCTTAGAGCATTCTTTAACATCAATTTTTAACATTAATTTTATAAGAAATATAAAAAAAGTCAACAAAATTAATTATTTTATCATTTTTTCATAAAATATTTCTGATAAATAGATTATAAAACAATGCTTAGAGCATTCTTTAACATTTCCCTGATATAATATATTACCTACAAATTCTAATCATATTGGCAACTCATATTTTATACTAATATTTTTTAGCTTAAATGAGTTGTGAAAGAGTATTTTTTTGATCACACAAAGAGTATGTATTTTTGTTCCAGTTGTATTGAGAAGTATATCTGAGCATGAAGTGCGGCGTAAATGAGACACTGGGTTCCTTGGTGTCCACGCTGACACCGCCAAGATCTTTCAATTCTTCATCATGTGAATTTCCTTTTATATAAGGTCTTTATGATACGTAGTTGCAGTACATGTACAACAACTCTACCTGCTAACTCCTTCGTTGAGGAAATTCATATTCTCAAGTTGTGGTAAGCTTCTACTAGTTTATTGCTATTCCCAAGTTAGGCAATAAGTGTATGTATAATCGTGCTGCTCTATTTGGCAGTCTTCGTTTTTGGAAGTTGGTTGGTTTTATAGTTTCATTCACGTAAGTTCATGTATTTGTACGGTTAAAGAATTGTATTTTTTTAACTCTTTTAACTAACTCCTAGAAAAATTCTTTTCTTCCCTATAGAATTTTTAGATATCAATCACAAATTTAGAGATTGATCATGTTGTATATATTTTATAGTTACAAGTTACAACCGTTCACATATAAATTATAGTCAATGTAACATCGTTCCATAGAGGATATTTTGGACGAAAAAGTGTGTTTCTAGTCCAATTACATAGGATTTGTTTCACAGAATTATAGTTGAGTGATTTTGATTGCTTGTTTTCTTTTGCACAGAAGCTTGAAGGAATATATATATATATATATATATATATATCTGATACCATGAAGCAGGCCATTTTCCTCCATTTTTTTCTTGGAGTATTGGCTTGTTTGAGTGGCTTCTGGGTGAATGCAGAAGACGCATATAGATATTTTACATGGGAAGTTACATACGGGACAATTTCTCCTCTTGGTGTACCCCAACAGGTTGGTGAATATATGTTGTCATTGTTAATTACATATATATACGTTTGCTTTGATTGCATATCTTAATCTGTTTGTATAATTTTGTAGGGCATTCTCATCAATGGACTATTTCCTGGGCCAAATGTTGAATGCGTGACTAATGAGAACATTATTGTAAATGTCATCAACAAGCTGGACGAACCTTTCCTCATTACATGGTTAGTAATTTTCTTGCAAAGCAATGTAATAGGTTAAAGAAAATACAATTCTTTACATGGAAAACGTCTCTTAAAATTTAGCGTGACAAGAACAATGTTAAAAATATTACAAATTTTATTACATAATTCTTACAAATTGATGTGTTATTAGATTTAAATTCGGTGTAATAGTTAAGGTTATTGCACCATGTAATACCAACTTTAATGTGAGAGAAGAAGGTTAAAAAAGTAAAGAACTAAAAAAGTAGAATATATTTTACCCACAAAAAAAAAACAGTAGAATCTAAGAGGTTAAATTATTATTTTTTGACCCAAATGCCGTGATTAAAAGTGCTATTAATCTAGCATATTTATTATCACGTCAATTTATTACATAATTCTTACAAATTGATATGTGTTATTGGATTTAAATTCGGTTTAATAATTAAGGTTATTGCACCATACAATACCAACTTTAATGTGAGAGAAGAAGGTTAAAAAAGTAAAGAAGTAAAAAAGTAGAATTTATTTAACCCACAAAAAAAAAAAAAAAAGTAGAATCTAAGAGATTAAATTATTATTGATTGACTTAAATGCCATGATCAAAAGTGCTATTAATCTAGCATATTTATTATCACGTCAATTTATTAGTTTATTATAATAAAATTGATATTTTCTTCTCAAGAAAAGAAAAAGTTACACCTAATAAAACAAGTGTAAAAAGGGGGGAAGAAGAAGTAAATTTTTAAAACTAAATATGTTATGTGATGTAGTATGTGCAGAATTTTTTTTTTTCATCGCCATGGTTGGTTGTTAATAACCTCCAATATTCTTTCTTCTTTCTTTTTTAACTAAAATTGTCGACTGTTGGCGATTGTTTGTTTGTTATTTCCTATTTAATTTGGTGTCATATATATTAATAAGAGACTATTATGTGCGCTCATGAGCATTAGTTTTGTGGTGGGACATCAGGAATGGTATCCAACAGAGAAAGACATCATGGCAAGATGGAGTACTTGGGACCAATTGCCCAATCCCTCCAAACTCAAATTGGACATACAAGTTTCAAGCCAAGGATCAGATTGGAACCTACAACTACTTCCCTTCCACTAAGCTGCATAGAGCTGCTGGTGGTTTTGGGGGTTTCAATATTGCACAAAGGTCCGTCATATCAATCCCATATCCTCAACCTGATGGAGAATTTACACTGCTTGTTGCTGATTGGTACAAGACTAATTTCAAGGTTTGTATGTGATATATTGCCTCTGTTTCTTCAATATTTTGTCACACAAAAAAAATCTTCTATATATCTTCTTTAGAATCATATAAATATATGGTTAAAACTTTGTACTATTTCATTCAGAATGGTTATAGCACTGTCTTGCTTGGGGAAGGAACATAAAATTGTAGTGACTAGCTAGCTACAAAGACAATTCACATTTGGATTCATTATCGAAATTCCAAGGATCAATAATCCTCGTATTTTTTTACTTCAAGTGCAAGATTGCTCTAATACAAGTACCATTTGCAGGTATTGCAGCAAAAATTGGATTCAGGCAATCCTCTTCCTCTCCCTGATGGTCTTCTCATAAATGGGCTTAATCAGGCAGCTACCTTCACGGGTGAACCAGGTTATAATCACCATCAATTCTATTAGCTTTAGATTCTGGCATTTATCTATTCAAGGAAAGTGGTCAACTAAATATTGAGGCTTTGGCTTTGTTGGGTTATTTCAGGGAAAACCTACAAGTTCAGAGTGTCAAATGTGGGCATAGCAACTTCAATTAACTTTAGAATTCAGGGTCATGTACTTAAGCTTATTGAAGTAGAAGGAGCTCATACCCTCCAGGAGACTTACGAATCTCTTGACATTCATGTGGGTCAATCTGTAGCAGTTTTGGTTACCTTAAATGGTTCTCCCAAGGATTACTTCATTGTTGCTTCTACCCGCTTCACAAAGCCTATTCTCACTGCCACCGCAATTCTTCGCTATGCTGGTTCCAGCATTGCTGCCTCTCAACCATTGCCTATTGGTCCAACTTATCAAATTCACTGGTCTATGAAGCAAGCCAGGACCATCAGGTATATATGTCTTCTTAAGATTTTTTTTTTTTTTTTTACCTATTTGTGAGCCATATATATATATGACTTATTGGTATTAATTGTCTCAATGCTTTTCAATTTTTGTGTTGGAAGGTTGAATTTGACAGCCAATGCAGCCAGGCCAAACCCTCAAGGGTCATTCCACTATGGGACCATACAGGTTGCGAGGACAATTATTTTAGAAAATACACAAGCTAAGATAAATGGAAAGCTACGTTATGCTGTCAATAGCATCTCCTACGAAGATCCAGATACCCCATTGAAGCTCGCTGACTGGTTTAACATCCCTGGTGTCTTTGACTTAAACACAATCAAGGACAAGCCAACTTTTGGCCCTGCAATCCTTGGCGCTTCTGTCATTGGAACCACCCTTCATGACTTTGTTGAAATCATCTTCCAAAACAATGAAACCGCTATTCAATCTTGGCATCTGGATGGATACAGTTTCTTCGTTGTTGGGTAGGCCTCGAATTTATGATTAAGATTATCCGACAGTATACAAAGTATCACATAATTTTAAATTTTAAATGACATGATATTAGATATATATCTATTTTAAATAGAAAAAATCCCATAATTTAAAATTTAAAATTATGTGATACTTTATAGTAAGTTCCATGCACCTTGATATAAAGGTGATTTTTTTACTTGATAAATTTATATTGTTAAATTTATAGAGTATGATTTGCTTAACAACAAAATTATTTTCCCTCTATTGGTCTCAAAAAATTCAGATATGGTTCTGGTCTGTGGACACCTGAATTTAGAAAACGCTACAATTTGAACGACGCTATCCCCAGACACACTGTTCAGGTAAATGAAGATTTTGTTACTGTTTACAATTCAGGCTCTCGTTGAACATCAAAATTTTACTTTAATTAATTTCATTCCATTGTCAATTGTGTGCTTGCATTGCTATGCGTACTGACTCGCGGACATTCATATCCAAATGACAGGTGTATCCCTCGGGCTGGAGCGCAGTAATGGTGTCTTTGGACAACAAGGGCATGTGGAACTTGAGGTCCGCAATCTGGTCAAGGAATTATTTAGGACAGCAATTGTATGTCAGAGTTTGGAACAATGAAAAAAGCCTCTTTACTGAGACCGACATCCCTCCCAATGCATTATTTTGTGGCAAGGCCAAGCCCTCATCATAGAAAGATTTATCATTGATTGTTGTAACATTTTTTTTTTATATTTTTTTTTTTATTTTTAAATTTCAGTTACGAGGGTGTGACTGTCAAGTTATTTAAAAAAAAAAAAAAAAAAGAAAAAAGAAAGAAGAAGAAGCAGCTAGAGGGGAAATAGGCTTTTAGAGTGAGGGTAAGGAAACATTGTATTAGATTCTTCCTAATCATGATTATAATAAACGTTTCCCCACCTTGTTTTTATTTTTTGCCTGAAGTTTCAATGATTTCTCTCTCTTGGATCTCACAAGTTCCATGTCTTTGATGAAAAAGAGATTTTGGATCAGCCATCCTATACATTTAATTTTTTTAATAATCAACGAATTTTATTAACAAATGAACCAGCCACTACAAACAAGAAACCAAAATCTTAACTTGCTCAAGAGCTAATACATCACAAAAAACCAAAGGGGCAAAGCCAAGAGCAAAACAACCTAAATACTTATTTTTAAAAGACCAAGAAGCCAAAACATGGACAGCTTGATTTGCCTTTTTAAGAACTCATTTGAACTGAATAGACTGATAAAGAGATATCAACTTGGTTGTATCTGAATATAGAACCTAGATCCTCAATGGAGATGCAATGGATGGTCCATTAATAGCATCTATACAAATCTTTGCATCATTTTCAATAATAACTTGACTAATATTGTGTGAAACCAATTTCTAAGTTGCCCAATTGATTGTTTCAGCTTCAGCTTGGATAGAGATATTGGTTTCTACTCATTTTAAGAGAGCAAAAACCGAAGGGATAGAGCCAAGAACAAAACAACCTAAATACTTATTTTTAAAAGACCAAAAAGCTAAAACATGGACAGTTTGATTTACCTTTCTAAGAATCCATTTGAACTGAATAGATTGATAAAGAGCTATCAACTTGGTTGTATCTGAATATAGAACTTGGATCCTCGATGGAGATGCAATTAGAGCTGTAAACGAGCCGAACTTTGTTAAGTAGTGAATGTTCAAGCTCGGCTCGACAGCAAAAGTAGAATGTTCAAACTTGGCTTGAGCTTAATACAAGCCTACAAATAATGTTCAAGCTTGAGCTTATTATAAAGTATAAAAGCTTGAACTCGGCTTGATTTGGTTTGGCCTGATTCATTAGTCAAGCCAAGTTCAAGCTCAATATCAAGCCTAAACTCAAACTCAATATCATGTTTTTGAGCTTGAGATTCAAAATAAGTATATTATCAAGCCTATATCAAGTTTATTATCTAGCCTATTTGGTTTGGATGAGCGGTCTCAATTTATAATTAATTACTTAGAAGGATATGAGTTTACTTGTCAAACTCATATCAATTTTATTACTAAACTCATAAATAAGTCTAGGCTCAACTTGTTTTGTTACTTTTGTATTGAGTCTTGGTGTTCACAAGCTTGTTCATGAATAATATTTTTTACTTGGGCTCGGCTTGTTTATTAAATAAGGCTAAAACTAAAGCTTAAGTTTGGCTTATTTATAAACAAACAAACATGAACCAGCTTTTTATCAAGTCAAACCTGAGCTGTTTATGAATGACTTGGTTCATTTACAGCCCTAGAATTCCACACCTCTCTCTTATCCCGAAAGTCCTCTCCTTCTCTCTCAAAGATCACCTTCTCCTCCAATAGCTCTATCCTCTCTGCCGATCCCATTGACAGCTAGGTTGCATGAAGGCCATGTTTAGCCATGAGCAGAAGGAGAAAATGCTTGAGTAGTTTGGGGTGGAGTATCCAGAAGCACTTTAATTTGTGCAAATACAGATGTAAAAATTCAAAGAAGAGTACTACGTGGCAGGCATTGTAATATAAGTGTAATGGAGGAATATTTAGGTATGACAATTAATAACGCATACATCCATGGAGTATTCAATTGTCCTATGTATTAAGTTTCCTAAAATGCTTTCATCAAAAAAATTATAATTCTTATAAAAAAAATTATAATTAATATTATTTTTTTCAAAAATAATATCTTCATTAAAAAAGAAAAAGAAAAAAAAAAGACAATATCTCTACAACAATATTTTTTTTACAGTCACAACAATATAGACACCGGCCGGTTTCTATTCACAAGAATATAAATATAAATTAACCACATATAAAAAAGAACCTCAGTATCCCTTAGATACAATTTGTCATTAAAAACAAAACCAAATTGCATAAAATAAAATATTACCTCATTTTCAACGAATATGCCAACAAGAATAGAGCCAGAGAAAAGAAAAAAGAAAAAAAAGAAGCCAATACAACTAAAATTGTTGTGATGATCGATGAAGGCATTAAAAAATAATAAAAAAAATAACTCTAGAGAGAGAGAGAGAGCTTCTTTGCTTGGGCTTTTTAGGAATTTTTAATTTTATAACTATTACATAGATTAAGGAATAACTATTATAACTATTTTTTTTTTATTTTTTTTTGAGAAACAAACACACACACACAAGGGAGAGGGAAAGAATAAGTATTCTTCATTTTAAAGAATAACTAATTCCCAAGGAATCAATTAATAACTAAATTGTTATTCTTAAAGTATAACTAATATTACAAAACCTATTACTCCGTTCCAACATGCTTTATAGTTTATAGACTTTACATTCTAATCTATTTTGATAATAAAGAACAAGATATATCTTAATATGTTTGTCCTATTCGAATCTCATAATTCTCTTATTATCCAACACCTATACACTTTCTCATCTCTATTTATCCCCTTTGAACTCTAGAATTATCTCCTTTATAATTATATTTTTGAAAATTAGACTTGGCTCATTAGATTGACTAGTTTAGTCAAGAACCAACCACCAATCCAATTTTTTAACCCGAAAAAATCAAAATAATTTTCATTACCATTAGTACCATGATCAAACATGCCAATTTGACGAATCATTGTAAGTTCAAACAGTTCTTACAGTACTCTCTCTCCACAAACTCCAATGTTATCTAGTATGTTGCCATACATGAGCATCGTCTCCAAAGGTGCCTATCGCTGCTAAATGAGGTGTACGATGACGGTGGAATGTTGTGTGGTTACATGTATAGGTTTATTTGATTACAGGAAATAGTGAGACTAATTTTAGAATAGGATATCCATATCCTTGATTTTATTTATAACTATCCTTGTTTATTTGTTCTTAATAATATTAGGTATTCTAATATTATTATGCTCTATTATCACTATTCGAAAGTTATTAATTTTTTTAGATCCTTTTTTAACAATTTTTATATTTTTTATAAATATATATATATATATATATATTGATTAATAATTTAACTAGCACTTATTAAATTAATTATGACATTATTATAGTAATTTGAGCCCTAGATATTTCAATTGGAAATACCAAGAGGTACTAGTTGGATTATAAAAAAAATACTAATCAAGATAATACCAATAGCACTATGTTAATCAAGAGGATTTTTTTTGGGAAAGGGGGGGGTGGATTTTCTTTTTAGAGATAGTTTCAACATATGACGTCTTCGCTCTTAACGATTATTTTTTATCATCAAATTGAAATACCAATTAGTTTTTGGTATAAGTAAAGATCAAACTATATATTTCTTATTTAATGACAATTGACTTTATCAGTTGAAACATAATATTCATTTTTTAGGGTTATTAATTTGGGTTAACTTTCATTTTGGATGATATGTTACACCTTAAGTATCTTGTTTCTGTGTTTAAAATTTTAAAATAACCATGTCATAATCATATTTAAACCAAAACTAGGGCTTCTATAATAATTTAGGTGTTGTTTCGGTTTCTAAATAATTTTTTGGATGGTTAGAACTTAATTAAAGCTATGTGATGTAATTTTATAAAGTTATATTGGATTTCCAGGAATTTTTTTATTAGTTTAATAATTATGAATTATGAAGAAAATTATGTAGTCATCATAGTGCTTGATTATTTTTAGATTAATTATACTCTAATATTTTTTTTAGAGTGAAATAAAAATAATGCTTAAAATGTAGTTAAATATTATTTTATATGTTCAATCTTAGGTTAATTACCTCAATTTGGCATGTTTGATTAAACTCAAAAGTAAGATAAATGAGAAACCCCATTTTCTTCCATTTTGTGTATGTGTTTGTTTCTAAAAAATAAATAAATGGGAGTGTTTGAAGTTTGAACTTTTCAATAAATGAGATGAGATTAAGATGAACTTCCTACAATTTATAAGAGTTTTGACATGTAAAATATTTAAAGGAATAGAATTGAAAAGACTTTTGTATCCCAAACCCCACCACTATGTTTATATAACACAAAACAGCTTTTCTCTCCATTAAATTCTACAACACTTTTGGAGAACGTCCTTCATGGGTTGCTATAAATTTTTTTTTTTTTTCCTTAAAAAAAAAATTTACTTCTAAAACTGTACGTTCTTCAGCCGTTCAATTATTGTTGACCACCAAGTCCCAGTCTTCATGGTTATGCAATAGAAAAGAACCAAAACTTATCATATATTTGGATTGGGGAGATGGGAAGGAGATTCCAAACATCTCTAAGTGATAAGCTAGTACTGGTACAAAAACATTTTCTCACTTAATCCCTATAGCGATGAGGTCCGGAGCATATAAAATCAGTGAACAGTCCCCTAAAATCATAAACTAAATTTTTGTTCACCCATTTTAATCCACATCTTCCTAGAACCCTAGTCAAGATAGAAGTGTCTTAATTAATTTTCTGTTAGAAAAAATAAAAGATTTAAATGAAACTCAGAGCTACTATTAAAGATTTTTTTTTTTTATTATTTTTTTTAAAATCAGGCCTAGTACTATGCATGCTCAACCTAGCAAATTGAATAGGCTGCCAAAATAAGAGAGAGATAGAGGTTTGAGTACTGGAAGGGAATAAAATGGAAGCCAATATTAAAGAAGCAAGGGAAGGGCAAGGACAGATCTTTACCATAAGGCTGCACAAGGAATCCTTATTACCAACACTGGGAATCAAATTGCTGTTTAAGGAAACTCTTTCCAAAGGCTGCTTTAGCACTTCATTCATCACTTTCTCGTAACAAAATACTGAACGAATCTTCATATGACAGCCATAACACCACCACCGCATCTTAATTAATCAAAAACTAAACCCTAAAGTTTTTGAGCCTATCAATACGATATTCGTTCCTCCAATTCTAGCTTATTCTTTCCATTATATTTTTTCTTGGGTCTCATAAGAAATAAGAGATACTAATACCTTATACTTTTTTTTTTTTTAATACATTGTCAGTGGAGGAAGATTTGAACACCGAATTTAAGTATCTTCGTTGAAATCATCAAAAATTGAATTGCTAGAAAAACCCTTTGACATGAATTTGCAACATCAAGAAACATTTCAAAAAACCTAATATTTTCCATTTTTATCACTTCTTGGTCCTTGGTACACCCTCATAAGTAAACACACCTAAAAACACACATACAGATAGATTAAAAAAAAAAAAAAAAAAGTACTGATGCTACAGCCACTTTCATATACCACAACCCAAACAGACACCACAAGGCGCCGACAATCCTAATAAAGAAGGAAAAAAAGGAAAGAAAAGATTTCTAAGGATATGCACCATTAGTTGTTGGAAGATCAGACCAAGAAAATGTTGGATTCCAGTATCCCAATTCACCTCCAGCAACAGAAGCTGACTCCAAAATAGATGAGGAAGCGGAAGATGAAGAAGCCAAGTTGCTTAGAACCACTGGTGAGTGATCATGACCATAGTAATTACTTGATGATCTGAGCCTCTGATATAGTTCCTGAATCCCAGAATTACTGTTTTGAACTTCACCATTACTTACAAACCCATTTTGTTGTTGAGCTTGATGTTGATTGTTTCTCCAGAAAGAGCTGCATAGACCAAGAGAAGGGACCTGGCCATGGCCAAGAGGGTCCAAGCCCAGGGTTCGAGCATTTAATGTACCAGTTGAAACCACTGGCTCAGTCATCAAGTGGGATCCAACCATATTTCCTTCTTCCTTCACATGAACAGAATTAGACAAGGGACTAGGGCTATGGTTAGGGTTAGGGTTTTGAGTAGCTCTTAGTAAAGCCAAGAGATGAGAATTCTGTGGCGAACCCCACAGAATTGGGCTTGATGAAAGGTCATGATCGAAGCCAGTTCCGAGGCCTGACCTTCCAAACTCAGATGTTAAGGTCTTGATCTTGCTACAGCTTGACTTGGAAACTGAGGTTGAGATTGTACCATTCTTGTTCTTTCTGCAACCACCTCCAATTGGAACATTTCGGAGGGCACCACCTTTGGTCCAATAACGGCGACAAGTCTTGCAGAAGTGGCGAGGCTGAGTGAGGTTGTAGTTGTTGTAGTAACAGAACTTTGTGTTGGAAGAATCGCATCTTGGACACCTCAAGTTTTGGTTATCAGAATTTGATGTTGTTGTAGCTGTAGTAGCTGTTGTAGTTGAGGAAGAAGGAGATGGTGCAGGAGATGGAGAAGAAGGTGGAGTACTGGTTTGTAATACTACTCCATTAGTAGAGATTTTCCTCTCTCCTGCTATAAGGCCTGCACCTCCCAACAGTTCCTGGATCATATTTTCTTCTTGTAGATCTACAACAATCCAAAAACAAGAAAAGCAAACAAGGGTTAGTCTTTTTGAGGTAGTGGAAAAGCTAAAGAAAGTAGTTTTTGTTGTGTATTAGTGTGCATGTGTCATCTATGTATGAGAGAGAGAGAGAGAGAGAGAGAGAGAGAGAGAGAGAGGTTGAATTACATGACTTGCCTTTGCAAGTTCAGTGTGATTGGCTTTGCTGTTTGGCCAGTTTTTTGGTGGGTGTAAAAGAATAGAGGCTTGGAGGTGGGGAAGCTTTAATATATAGAAGAAACATGCAATGTGAAATAAAGCAACTACTTTAGACTATTTTAATACACAAGTGGTTTTTTGGATTTTGGAATTTGGTTGTTGGTGATTTTGGGGGGAAGTGGTCTCTTTTGTCCATTTCCCAGTCTCCTCTTTTTAATCATGCATTTCTCTTATGAAAATCTAATTTGACAAGACCCCATTATTACCCTAATGATTCAATGACAGTCAGAAGAAAGATCAACGAATTGGTGGCTATAGCTAAGACCTATATATGTGCAACTTTTCTTTCATATTCTTCATGTTGGCCTTGAGAAGCCTAGTAATAGTGACGGATTTGTAAATTACAAGCACCTTTTCTTTCACAAGTCTTCATCTGGTTCATGCCATGCCAAAACCACAATTATGATGCTCCTCTATTGCACAAAACAATGCTAAAACTCGGTTTCTAAAAAATCTCTAGAGTTTTTATATATATAAAAAGTATATTTCCATTTACGTACTCCTTTAATCAAATACAATTAATGATGCAAATTAATATTATATTAGAAGTCTTGTGGCATCGTTTCTACAAATATTTTGATGATCATTTACATAAAAGCTATAACTATACATACATATATTTTAATATAGGTGCAAGTGGGGAGTAGAGCAGGGAATATGTAATGATAATAGTAATCAAGTTTTCTAAAAGAATAATCTTTGTTGTGGGGGATGTTTGTGTTTCCTTCCTGAAGATGCTGTTCAGGGAAATCATCATTACGAGTTAAGGAGAGGCTAATCACGTCGAAATACGTGTAAAGATTATGTCCCTACACCAACTAAAAAGCCACTGCCCGAAACTTATGCCTTGAATGTTGCCTTCCCACGCATACTACTAGAGAACAAAGGCCCAAAGATACATAAATGATAGCCTTCGTGTGTGCTAAACATTATTGAGTTTATTAACACCTGAATAAAAACGTGTTTAGGAGGAAAACAAATCACATTTATTGGTTTTTTTTAGCTAAGACCTCTATGGTTCAAATTCCTCATCCCTACTTAATATATATATATATATATATATATATATTTTAAAAGCAAAAGTTAAAGAAGAAAGAACTTTGCCACTATATCTTTGAAACGTATTAGAAACAACAAAAACTACACTTATGAATAAACTGAGTACACTAATGTATGATAAAAATATCCTGTAGGGTAGTGAAGGGGGTAAAAGATAGGCCTAAATTATAATTCAACCAGAAATATAATCGAACATAGTCAACATTATAGAAGTGAGATTTGATAAGCCTCGGGATTTGGTGTTGCTGGTGACCACTGAATTCATTTCATGCATGCATTTACTTCATTGTATACCTAGTAGGCTAACACTAGATTCAATAAACATTGAAGTATATACTTCTTCCTCCTTTTTCTCATAGTGGATCTTCAAAACTTTCAACTAGAGATTAATCACTGTTTGTGACGAGTGAACCCTAGAGGGGTAAATCGCTGGCCCAAAGAGTTTTTTCAAAATGCAGGTACCCGAACTCGAACTGGAGAGCACACTCAGTCGAACCTGGTACAAGCACTTTGAGACCAAGTACCCAACTACTTGGCCAACCCACCTAGGTTACATTGAAATATATACTATATAATATAAAACTATACGATCTAATAACTTAATTATTAGAGCACCGATTTGATGCACAGTTCCTATCAAAAAAAAAAATTTGATGCACAGTACTGTTATTATATCCTGTGTTTGGGTGTGACCTAACTCATACTTGGTAGTTGGTATGACTTAATTTTTATTAATTCATTCCACTTTCAAAAAAAAAAAAAAATTTGTGCACAGTGTATCCTCTGAAAAGGGCTAGGAATTTGAGAGAATAACTATTGATTTGACAAGTTCATTGGTTAAATAAGGACAAACTTAGTGCGAAATCTTCAATGAAATTACATGAAAGGTACAAAGAAGACCTTGGACATGGACAAACGAAAGATGCGCTTGCTTCGGTCTGGCATGTAACACTGTTTTACCAAATTAAAGAAACATAAGACAAATCGTAAATCAACTTGATGTAACCCTTATCAGTTTGCGAGTGTAAAATCACTGCTTAAGAATATTTTGACCAATTATGCAGTTTGCCACATCAACAGCATTTTAAAATACATGATTGTGTGAAGAAGGTGCTTTTTATGAAGTTTGAACTTGTGGTTTAAATGGAAGCTTCACTTTAACCCATTTAAGTATAAAATAGCTAAATAAGAACGTGAGAAGAATTTACTTTAACATGATTGTAAATGACACAGAATAGATATAGATATAGGGAACTGTTGATAGAGGATGGGTCTACATGTCTTAAATTTTCTGAACCGTTTGTCTATCACTATCTTGATTATATTATTGATTATGAAGAGTAAAATCTTATCACTTAAGCTACAAGATAATTTGCCCCATTATTCATGATCTAATTATGGTATTTTGTTTTTTTTTTTTAAATTTGATAATTATTATGGAAGTTAATTGAAGGATTTGAATCATATATGTCTTCATATTGAAAACAGTCGAAAGTGTCAACTAATTAAATTATGAGGCTTTTGGCACAATCTAATTATGATTTAATTCTCCTTATGTTGTGATGTTTTCAAAAAAATATTATATGAAAAATATACTCATTTTCATGCTGTTGGTTGTGAATAACATTTTCTGCTCTTTGACTTGCTTGGAAAATCATCAATATTTAATGTAATCCCCAAATGATTATATGAACGTTAACTTTCATTCACAAAAATAGGCAACAAATAGTTAAAGTCTTTCTCTTTAGAAAATAAATGGAGTCTCTAATGGGTAAACAATCTCAAATTTTGGAAGGGTCTGATTTGATGGGGAAAAAAAATCAAAAGTTAGGTAATGACAATCAGCGATCAATCCGTGTAAAAAGAGTGAAGACAAAGAAAGAAAAGTTAAGGTTAGAAGAATTTTTAGTGGTTTATTGAGTGTTATACATTCCAAAAAAAGCACAAAACGTTTTCCACTCTATTGGACATCGATTAACCACAAAAAACGTTTTTTTTTTTTTTTTGTTGACTTGTATATTTCATCATAACAAAATACTTAAAAATGTAGAAAATATATTTCACCGAAACAAACCGACTATGTAAGCCTCTACAGGGAAGCATTTTGACCTTCTGGATTACATGGATTGGTTAATAATCTTAGTTTCATTTTTTCTAAAGATTAATAAGCTTAAATGTCTCCTTCAAAAAAAAAAAAAAAAAAGCTTAAATGTCGGACCTATATAGACTAAACCAATATAATATAATTCAATCATGCAAATTGCAAAAGCTATAGTAAAAGCAAAAAAGAAACTTGTTTTGGCAGGAAGTGAGTAGAATCAATCAGTGCTGGTAAATTTGAGTGTGAACAAGGACAAACCAATTTGGTTACAGGACTGATGATTGAGACTGAGTTAGTCTAGAATTTTTTAAAATAAATCGGCCGAAATGCGCATGAATCACGACTTAAGTATGGTCCTTTTCAAACAAAAAATAATGCAAAGGAAGTAGGATTTTTTAGGAACCCAAAGAATAAAAAGGTTAATGTTGTTGTTGCAAAAGAGCTAGTGTCTCAGTCTACAGTATAGGCATGGTTGATGATAGCCAATTAGAGCCCGACAACATTGCAGGCAATTTGTACCCAGAAGAAAATGAAACATGAATGCAAAAAAGAAAAGCCGAAACCACAAAATAATATCAAAGCTTATTTTGACAACACATAACTTGATTGGCAATTTGGCATGGCATCCCTTATTTTATTTAATATTTTATTACAAGAAATTTATTACATAATTTTTATAATAAATTATAATTGTTAAGTTGTTATTAATTCTAATTTAAATCCACAACTTTAATTACTTTTTTTTTTTCATCCGTAATGATTAATAACAATTTTTTTTTTAAGTTTCAATTTATGACGTCTACTTCTAATAAATATTCTTTATTATCAAACCAAAATACTAATCAAATTTTAGTGTAAACAAAAACTGAAACTCAAATTTTTTATTCAATAATAAAAAATAACTCAAACCCTACTAATAATAACAAGTTAATACTTATAAAGATTTATCCTCAAAATGTTATAAATTTTTTTGAATAAAAAAGAAAAAGTCCGTAGTACACTAGTTACTGGCATACGTACCTGACCGCGCGTGCCGTCCGGAGAGCCAGAGAGAGAGAGAGGGACACTTTGTGAAGACCGACAACAACAACTACTACAACTTCAAAGTTGTAAACTTTAATCTTATATTTTTAGATCATAGGACTCTGCCCGCTGCCCGGATTTTTATGATTTAGGACCGGGCAGCAGAAAACGACGCGAGCTTATCATCAGTCTCAGTCTGAACGAGACACAAGGCGGGCAGCACGGGCAGTGCGGTCAAAAAATGTAAGTCGCCGTCAAAGGGGGTCTGTCTGTGTGTAGGGGCAGTCGCTGCCTCGAAGTTCGGGCTCCAATCTCTAATCTCTATCTCTTTGGTCAGTCACTATCCAACATCCCACTCTACTTTCTCTTTTTTATAGACTACTTGCCTTCCCCACATTATTATTCCATTCCCGCCGAGTCTCTCTTCAAAGACTATAATGCATTCCATTGCATAATGCATACAATAAACTTCGTTTATGATTTTAGCTTAAACTGCATATTACATTTTCCCAATAATAAAGTCTCTTTTTTGGTGGATAGAAGAAATTTATCAATATCTTAGGTTGATGATAAAAATCAATTGTCATAAAAAAGATCAATCTATCATAGGATGGAAGTTAAAAAATGGATTTTACCTCTAAAATTTATGAGTAATATAATTTTTTCTTTTTATCGATTTAAGAAATCCTTTTTCATTTTAGTCACTTGAAATAAGATTGATTGAATTACTTTAATGAGTTGAATTGATACCTCTTAAATATGATGTTGGTTTGATTTCTTTTTTCTTTTATTTTTTTTTTCTTTTTGTGGTACGAATAAGTTGGTTTAATTGATTTTGATCACTTAAATACGTGTTTAAAAATATTTGATCCCTAAATAATGGAAAGCTTGATGTGCCGTTACTGACAAAAAAATGGAGGACCAAATTGTGCCATTTATTTAAAAATATAATATTTTACATTAAAAAAAAAAAAAAAACAATCATCATGATGCAAATGTTATAGGTTAATATTCTATCAAAATATTGTGTATATATATATATATATATATACAAAAAAATAGTGAAATTCCTTTAAATTTCTTGAGAATTTTTTAATAATTGAACTTTAATTGGAATAGTATTTTAATTTTTTTTAAACCTTTAATAGTAGAATTCCACTGAAAGTAAGTATGATAATAATTTTAATGTAATTGTAAAAGTCACATGGCAAACTTATGTAGTATAACTTGAGCCACATAATACAAGCATGTTGTGTAAAATACTTACATAAGATATAAGTCATATAGTGCAAACACAGCATGTACAACCCAACTTTTATTATAAAACATAAATCATGGTAAATTATTAAAATAAGAAAATAATAATAATTTAGAAAAACTATGTTAATTATTTAAAAAATTTCTCAAAAAAATTTTGATTATTTAAAAAAAAAAGAAGATTTGAAGGACTCCATTTGGTACAACCATAAATGTAAGACAACTATTTTTTTTTAATATAGTATAAGATATAATATGATTTGGACATGGATTTATATCATTTGAAATTTTTATTCGAAGAAGCATTACTTTTTAAATTTATAAAACCTTTGGCAATAAAGATTCACTTCAAACGATGTGCTTTTTTAAAACGGAAAAAAAATAGGGAACCTCCACTTTTTCTTTTTTGAGGGGAAAGGGAACATCCACTTTGCACAACCATAACAGGTAAAAAACATCTTTTATTAATATGGTAGTCGTATATAACCCAAAAAAAAAATGCTAAAAAAATAATAAATAGTTAAAGAAGGCTTATAAAAGGGGTACTCATATTGCTCCACAAGAATTCCCTTCAATTGGAATATCTATATAGCAGTTTAGTATGTCTAGTTAATTCATTACCATTATCTAGAGTCATTGTTTAGTAATTAGGGTCCTAGTATGAGATAAGTCTTGAGTTTGAACATTTAGGGATATAACAACGCACTGTTAAAATGACTTAAGAACTATTGTCTTATACAACCTAAATTATTGATAGTCCAAGTGTACTAAAGTATATAAAGATTCTCTTTAATTAAAATATTTCTACAGTACTTTTTAGTACGCTTAGACAATTCATTATTAATACCTAAAGTTACTTACAGTTTTTTAGATAAAATACATCAAATTTCCCAATCAAATTTAAACACATAATTATATTCATTAACTAAGTACAAATAATATTATATTTTTTAAAAACAATTATATTCAATGCAGCTATTCGTTATATTGAATATATAGTTGCACTAATGAATCATACCTTATAAGATGTTTACAAAAATATAATAATAATAAAAAAAAGAATCATACCTAAGTCTTCCCTGTCAGCTAGAAATGCTAAGGCTCGCTACCGAGTTCTATGATTGGCCAATGCTTCACATCAACAAAAAGGGCGAAGGAAAATAATGCAGTATATCTACAGAATAATAAGTGTTCATACTTAGATGTTTTGAATCAGTATGAAATGACATTGCAATTTACAAAAATGCATGGGATGGAATCCCACATTCTACATGGACCCCGCCTAGTGTCTCCCCTTATGCGGCAATACAGCTTTTCTAGGGTTCCTCACTTTTTTCTCCCCCACTTTTTATTTTCAAGTGTGATAGGTACGAATTTTCCTACTAAAATTATCATCATAATTCATCCTGCGTTTTCTATTTTTTTAAGAAAAAAAAATTCATCCTCTATCTCTCTTATCTGTCACACTTTTCCTTTGTATTTTGAAAATAAGGCCAAACCAATTGGTTCAATCGATTTGATCCTGAGCCAACCTGGTTATACAAAGAGGCTGAAAGTACATCTAAAAATTGGTAAGAAACTCGAAGGTTTAACCTTGTAAATTGAGAACCCAAAGGGTTGCCCATGTGAGATCCATGATAGATTTAGAGTTGTTGCGAAATAACGTCTCAGGTTTTAAAAATGTGTTTTTAAACTCTAAAATCATCTAACCAAACGAACCTTTACAGTACTAGCATTAAGTGTGCAAAATGCCAAAAAGTTGACATTTAACACACCAAACATCAAAGAACCTTCCACATCAAATGCTCTAAATGCTAAAAAATTTTAACTTTAATCTTATATGTGCTAAACATCATATTTGGAATTGTACAGGCATAAAATCTTAAATGTGCTAAACATATTTCGTTGATTTTTTATTCCAATTTCTCTCTCCCATGTCACATTCCAATTTCCTCTCTCCCTTTCCTTCTCTCTACCTCTCTCTTCGTCAGACAGGCCACAATAAAATATATTTGTTTTGTTAATTTTTTAATATAGATAAGGTTTGTTTTAAATTATCTTAATGTGATGTAATCTTAAAATAGAAGATATAATGTAAAATATATTGCAAAATTGTATGTTAAAATAGATAAAGTGACTTTTTGATGTCTCAAATACTAAAATTTTTAGAATAGTTAATGCTAGTGCTTTTATTCAGGATGGTTGAAAGATTGTAGAGAGAGTTTTTTTTGCTTTAGCTAGGTTTGGTCTCACCATCTCAGGTCTCATATCTCTTTATTTTTCTATAAGGTTAGATGACTGGCTTCTTATGCTTCTTAAAATACTTGGATTTTGTGAAGAAAAAAAAAATGTTTTGGACCTAACCTTAATTGGTCTCAGTATCAATAATTCAAGATGCATAAAGATTTGACTAGGTGTAGATTCAAAGCATGTTTGGGAAAAATCTTAAAGTAAAATGTAAATTATGGATTTCTCTCCAAAATATATTTCAATTTTATATAATATGATCAATATTATATATACGTGTGTGTCTAGTATATATAGTATTGGTATATTTGAGTTAATTACAATCTGTCCACATGTAATTTGCATCAAATTTGATTTGTCAACTTATGATTTAAAAAGAATTTGCAATTAACAAGGCCTTTTAACATTTTTTGCAACTGCAAGTAAAATTTCACATGTAAATCACTTGATGTAAAAAATATTGTTATACCCAAGTTATGTGAATTGAATTGTATGTTGTGCAAGCGAATGTTGAGTCTCACACAAAGTGTTTATTAGATTGAACTAGGCTATATAAGTGATTATGGGAAGCCTCAGTTGTAGCTTGATTTGTCATTTGGGGCATGGTTTTGAAACTTGGATTACTCAAGGAACCAAAAAATAGAGAGGTTCAAAATTTTTGAGGTTAGACCAATGTCTAATAGAGGTCGAACCGTGATGTGTTATTTAATTTTTTAATAAACTTAATTCATAAGTTGTCCTTATATATAATAATTTCCTATAGCTTATCACATAAAAGGTGTGTTGTCCAATGGTTGTCACTTAATTAGGACATGCAAATGAACGGCATATCAGTTTTTTTTTTTTTTTTTTTTTTTTTTAATAATTTACATTTTATAAAAGCACATGCAATATTAGTAGGAAAATTATGTCTGTCATATGGTGGTCTCTTACAACCCATATTTAAAAATAAATTATCCAAGCGTAAGAGTGAGATTAAGTATTGTGAATCCAATCCATTGCACGTGAACTGCACTACAACTTGGTTAGCATTTTCTCGATATACCATAGAACCTTTGCTAGTCCAAAATTAGTATTTATTTATCTTTTAACAAGAAATCCGCTGCTAAGAATTTCGTAATTTAATTAATATATTTTAGTGATTTCAACCGTTCAGGATTGAAACTCCCATTCCTATTAAAATATAAAATAAATAAAAATCAGTCAAATATCAGTCTTTCAAACACAAGCTATGCCTCTCTTTTGGTCAGTACAAAATTTTAAAGCAGGGAACTTTGTACGGCAAGTGTAACTTTTAGTCTTTAGGGTAATGAACATATATATACTCTATTACTCTCTCTTGGGATCCACAGTTATCTTTCCAAACTAACGAAAATAAAGGACATTTTGTATTTCTAAAACATTTCTACAATTAAAGAAGAGGAAATTTGGTTCTTAGAAAAAAAAAAAAAAAAAAAAGATGAGGAAATTTGGGGCTTAAAATTCACGAATGAAGCCAGAAATATATATATATATTTTCACTTTTTGGGTTGTGTAAAACAAAACTTTATGGGCTATTTGGTAACGTTGTTTAAGTAATGTTTATATTTTTTGGAAATACGTGTGAGTGAAAAACTGTGTAAAAATACGTGTAAAGTTGTTTAAAAACTAAAAACATGTGTTTCAACACAAGTACCAAATGGGCCCTTATTTACCATTTGTGGTTTGGCAGTTGGTTAATTGTGGGGAAACTGGACACGTGTGCTGCATATTCAGAGAAAATGTCAAAATTTAGTGTCTTTGTTGCTCTTGATATTAGGGTCTGCTTGAATACTGCTTATTGTTGAAAACTGAAAACACTGTAATAAAATAATTTTTAAATGTGTGAATAGTATCGTGGGACTCAGTTTTAAAGTTGATTTTGCCAAATTCCATACTTGCTGGTCCCGTGAACAGTACATGAGACCCACTGGATAAAACGCCAAATGCAGACGCATTGGTGTTTCAGTGCAATCCAAACACTCACTTAATATGTCAAAAAATTATCACTTTTTTGTTGTGTTATATTTTTTACAAAGCCCTAATTGAGTTTTTTAATTTTTATTTTTATTAACACTTGGAATTTGATTGTCAATTTAGTCTTTGCATTTTCAATTTCAACAATCAAATTTTGGACATTATGTTTATGCATCAATAGTCCATGCATATAACTATGAGCACTGCTTTTGTAATTTAATTTTCATAAGTAATATTATTTACCACATTCTTTATTTATTTATTGTTTTTTACACAAATGGTTTGATAAATGAGTTATAACATCATTTAATGCTCCACCACTTGCACAAGTCCTGTCAATTCATTTGATTTTCATTCTTGTGAACATATTCTCATGGGTTTGGCTACTACTCAATATGTCAGAAAAAGTATCTAAAAATTTAAAATTATAAATTTGGAATATATTTTCATTTTGAGAGAATTAAAAGTACTATTTTGTGGAAATGTTCTATACATTTGTCCTTTCTCATTTAAGAAATATGGGCGATGAGGCAAAATCATGGGCATAGAATATGATTTATTTTATAAAGATTTTATTGAAAATTCTATTTGTCACAAAAATAATGTTCAAAAAGTTTATCGTTCAAATATAATTAGATTGATTCCAAAGGTGGATTATCTATTTGAGGAGAATCAACTTAGGCGTGTAAATACTAAATGGAAAAAACTTAGGTACATTTCTTTAAAGATTAAATTTTAGGTTCTTTAATTTAATTCAACTATATGGTTGTATGGGCCAATGAGTTATTTAGTTTTTTTTAGGAATTAAGTTATATATATAATTAAATTTGGGAGAAGATAACATCTTATGTATTGCATTAATCAATGTAGATACATAATTACTTGAAAAATCTATCATGTAACATCTAAGAAACTGTATTAAGGTTCTATTCGAACTAAATTAAAACTAACTTAAAAATGTAGGAATGAAATTATTTTATTTTAATTAGTATTCACTTTCACAAAATTTAGTTGTGTTGTGCTTGGGCTTGTTATTATGACTTTATTAATGAATATCTTAAGAGCACAAGTAAAGGTGTATTTAATATTTTATTAAATGGTACTTTTCATACATCTTTTAAAATATAAATTGAAATCATGCACAAATATATATTAAAAAAAATTTAACTAAACATAATTGCAAAGAATTTGTGTGTACAAGGAAATTATTGACAAGCATATTCTTATTTTTAAAAATGTTTATTGCAACTCATAACTAAATTAATATTTGTTACTCCTTAGCATAGAGCTTGTTATATATTTTTGTTTTTTATCAGGAAAAAATTGAAGAGGAGTAGTTTTAAGGGCATTACTTGGAAGAAGAAACATGAATAAAATTATTTTATTTCATTATGAATATTTCAATTTATTACCATATCGAACTTATATTCGAGAAACACCATGTTCTTCAAAACTCTACATTCTCTTCATAGGGGGCCCCCATTCTCGAGCAATACAACCAAAAATATGTCATATGTCGAGTCCACAGCGTGAATTCCAATGGGATGGTTCAGTCCTGACAAAAGCTAAGACGAAACAGGATCCTTCCTGCAGGACTACCCATAGATCATGTCTTTGGACAACAAAGCTTGCATGTGGGTTTATTCTTTATTGGAGTTTGCAGAAACTCACAAAAGGATATATGAGCAAGGCAGAGAGAATTTCTCACTGACATTTGGAGGACCCCGCACCATGTCCTTCAATTCCAAGTTTCTGTTACCAAGACTATAAGATTTTGATTTCCATGGGAGTTAGCATTTTTCTGTTGCAGGCTTTGGCAACAAGCTAATCTCTCTTTTTTAACTGTAATGTATATATTTTAAGGTTCAGTTGCCATGTGATTATTTATTCCATTTCAGTGATTTTTAGTGATCTACTTTGAAAATCCCAAACCCATGTGGAAGAATGAGATATGGAATGTTTGATTCGTGTACTTATTATCAGTTAATTAAGTTTTAAAAGATGTGACCTTGTGAACTTTGAAAGTAGTTATAAATAATACACTTCTGGGGCTCAATGATTATAATAATACCAAACAAAATACAGTTTTCCAAACCATATTAGAAGGCCTGATTGGACCAAGAAACGAAGAATCAGCTGGGTTAATGTTTTAGTCATAAGTGCAAAACCGATTACTATTGACCAAGTATTAAAAACTTCTTGAATATTTGAAATTAACACTATATATCATCTCTCTCTCAAAAAAAAAAAAAAAAAAAAAAAACACTATATATCATGTGTTACACGAAAAATGTGAGACACCAATCTGTTTTACATATGGCCAAAGGAAGATATTGCTTAAACATATGAAAAAAAAAAAAATAGAACAATGAGTTTACTCATGTTAATAGAAAGGGGCATGTTAAACATATGGAAAAAAAAAAAAAAATTGAACAATAAGTTTACTCATGTTAATAGAAAGGGGCATGTTGTAGCTCATTCATTAGCTAGAAGAACAAAACTAATTTCTGATTATTGAGCTTGGGTGAAGGAAGTGTCTCTCATGTAAAATAGATAGCAGATACTTTTTTTGAGTAAAGAGACCACCAAAAATCAGCACACAAGTAAAATTCAAGAAATAGAAAAGCATTAATAGAAATTATTGTTATCAACTACAGAATTGCGTAAAATTTGGTGATATGAAGGGAAATAGTTTTTTAGGTTGGCAAATTCCATGACTTATAATTTTGATTAAATTTGTATTGAGTTATCATTAGTGCAAGATTAATTGTGCAAGAAGCAACACAAATGAAGAAGAAATTTGTAATTTAGATAAAGTCTCGATTGCACTTGACACACTTGATTTATTAAGACTTGGGAACCTTGTTTTACAAATTTTTTTATCATATTTCAAATTTTTTGATCATAGACATTTCAGAGATGAACAAAGGCAGAAACTCAAAGCAAACTGAGTGAAGAATCTAGCCTCAATCCCAATGAATCCAAAAATACAAAAAGAGATATTCCTATCTAGTGCGTATTAATTTGTGTAATCAAATCTTGAAATGAATCAACCTAGTGTGAAATTGTGGTATTTAAATGTGCCGAAGTTGATTAATTCCTCTTAAAATCAATTGAGGAGTCAGAATTGTGTGTGTATATATATATGCACCATGGTTTTTTTTTTTTTTTTTTTTGGGTGTATTTAAACAATAACGATATTTCGACTAATACAAGAAAAAAAAATAAAAGGAGAAAGAAAAATGGGATATAAAACATGTTATTTGGTTAATAACTTAATACATTGAGCTTATAAATATACAGATTTTAATAATGTTTATAAACATATACATAAATATGGATATATTTATAAACTTAAGGATAATGCGTATACTGATAATAATTAATTGGTACTAAAATATTTTATTCCTCTATCTCGAAGCAATTTTACAATTTCGAATTTCAAATATCATTTTGACAACTTTGAAATTTATACTTAGAATATGTGAACTTTAAAAATCGAAGTTCTCAAAACTCAAAAGTATAGGGGAAATTAATTAATTAATTTATTATTATTATTATTATTTTTTGGATAGGAAGGGGAGATTTATTAGTAAAAAAGAAAAGCAACACTCTGAGCTCAACCATTAGGCCTAGGACAAAAGGCATAAAAATTTGCACCAACAAATTCAAAACAAAAGCAAATGTCCTAGCTAAGATTATCTTACTTTATGTATTTATGTATTACTATATGGGAATAAGATGCCCATAAATTTGCAAATTATGCATGGTCCAAATTGATGGTTTAGTGCTTAGCCCAATTCCCAAAGCACTGATATATAGTTTCGGTTTAGCACTTGTAGAAAAAAAGCACTAATGTATTATTTATATATATATATATATATATATATATATATTGCTAATACTTGTAAGTTTTTTAATTAAGCAAGGTAGAATCTTCTGCATTAGGATTTGCATAGTTCCATGAATGAGGCCCAAATAGAAGCGCTAAGTCCTCTTTAGATACTATGATGATGAGTACATATTAAAGTTAGAGCCCACTTTATATCTGCAATTGTACATAGCACTCTGTCCTCTGAAGAAAAATTATCAATAAAAACCAAACTATATGTGCAGGCATTCACATTGTCCTGTTTCTAATATCAGAAATCAGATTGCAGGGAATTTAGGACACTATATGGCATGGAATGTCGCAGCCCTTAATGAATGCAATCTACTATATCTATCAGTATGAAAGAATAACAAAGAAAAAATTGTTCCAATTAAGTCAACAAATGATTGACATGGAACAATATATATATACTTGTCGCAACATGAACACCAATATGTTTGCTATTAAGATTTTGAAATTATAGCTATGCACCTGTCAGTTTGACAAATTATCCCTCAGTTAAATTATTGTAAACAAACACAAAATGGTGTAAGCCATGACATTCTAACTGAAATTGACATATGTAAACTATATGGAGCCCACAAAACGTTTTGGTGGAACAAGATGAAAGAATCTCATAAAGGACGACTGATATTGTCTTCCACACAAATAAATACAAAATCATAAAGTTTGATTGTATGACTAACATTTCCTACACCCCATGTTTTTCTACACATGATTAGATACACTCCAAGGAGTTGCCTAGTTGATGATAGATCTTTTTTCCAATTCCAGATTTCCTAAGATCCACAACAGTGAATCATGTTTCAATGAAACTGTTGCTGTTGAGCTCGGTGCAGTACAGGAAAGTCACTCAGTTTGCATTAGAGGAAGCTAAAGATGAAACATATAATGTCAAAAAGAGAGATAGTAGAACGGTTTGCAATTAATCGTACGTGCATGGTTTGAATTTTGAGTCAATATGTTTTCACCAAGAAAAAATCTTGACTCTCCATTAAACATAAACAAGCCATATTGATTGAGCAAAGATTTCTATGTTCAGAATATAGAATTCAATGATAAAATTAATAAAACCAATAATTGAAGATTCTGACTGCTGTCAAACTCTACTTGGATTTTATTCCAGATATGTGGATGTGCGTTCATTCAGAATTTCAATCCTGTGTAAAGCCTGAACAAGGACACAGCCAATAATATGACCTTGGAGGGCCAAATAAAAATATCATCATTAATTTTTTTTTCTTTATATATATATATGCACACACCATGTATGAAATCCTCTACCTCATGTATGGTAGTACAAAAGGGAATTATAAGCAATATAAAATATAAGTTGAGTACATCCAATATGTGTACTAAAAAATTATATTTATTAAATTTGACAAATTAACTGTGTAAATATTGACAAAAAGATTTCATATTTTTAACAACAATCGTTCATTTAGCTAAGCATCTTTTGTGTACTATACGAGTGCAGAAATACACCCAAAAAAAAAAAAAAAATTTAAATAAACACTAAGCATCTTTTATTTAAGTACTAGTCATAAAGTGTAAAGACTAAAATTCTTATTTGCTTTCCTTTATTATTAGAGAATATTTTAAAAATAACTATGTATTCATAATAATTTTATGAATATCCAATCAATTTATAAATTGATATATAATTATAAATTAAGAATACGACAGTTTAGTGATACTGCATTCTCTTCTTCATGAAAAGAACTAGGGTTCAAGTCACTCCAATTATTATAAATATCGAATTCTAGAAAAAAAAAATGTAATAATATATATATAACTTAATTATCACTAATGAAATTGTGGCTCTATCTAAATGATTATAGATAGCCGCCAAATACTTTCATATAAAAATTATCATTTAAAAATAATTTTATTTATAGATATATAAAAATTTTAATTAGGATTTAAGGTGTAATAAGTCGAAGTGTCTAACTATCTTTATAGTCTTCGTCTCAAAAAAAGAGTTTGAAGTGTCTAACTACTTTACCTGTTCATATATATAAGCCTATTAAGATACTTTTTTAATATGCACATATATATTTTGGATTTTTTTTAAAGTGTCTTAAGATATTTTTTAATATACCCTAGCTTCAATTACCTAACTCTCTTATTATTATTTTTTAATGAATTTATTTACCTATCATTGGTTTACCTAACTCTCTCTTATTCTTAGCGAGGGACATGCTTAAGTCGTTGGTTTTTCTATCCATCAATCTTAATCATGGCACCACTAATTTAATTATTTTATAAAAAAAAGTTTGGTTATTTGATCTCCTGATACTCTGCCGTGGAGGCTTGACCGAGACATTTAATATAAATAATATAAGCAGCCACGGGGACATGGTTAGTACTTATCTACTATCTATAGTTTTAAATAAGTCCATAAAGGCAGCCTCATTGTTCTACACAGGCATCCAAAGTACCTATCGTTATCTTACTTACAAAAAGTCTTAAGCAGTAATTAAGGGGAAAGGTTGTGCATTGGACTCGATAGAATGTTACTACATGGCAATTTTTGAATACATGACAGCATATTGTTAGATCCGGTACACATGGCATTGGACCTAAGTTGAACCCATAATTAAGTACCCCTACCAATACCATTTACTTTCCTAACAAAGAACATCGACACACTATGGCTCATTTTATGTGTGTAGTATAAAGAAATAAGAAGTCAGATAGTAATTAATACCGAGAGCATCAAAATTATCAAGAATTTGTTGAGAATCCCCTATCGATGCAAGAAGTCATATATGATAAATTATTGCACAAATACTTTATTTAGTGTGAGTTTGGAGAGCAGTAAGAGTGGTGTTTTGCATGTTTGTGTTTTTTTGGTTGGGTCCTGTGCACTGTTCACGAGACTTGCAAGTACGGAATTTAGCAAATTTTTCTTTAGAATTGGGTCCCACGGTACTATTTACACATTTAAAATTATTTTATTACAGTATTTTCAATAATAAGCGGTATCCAAACACAATTATTGCAAAACAGAGAGACACAATTCAAATTGGGCCTGTAGCCATCTCAATCCAAAGCCTAAATAGTCAAAGGCAATTGATTAGAGATAGGTATTGCCCATTCCAATTCAAAAGGGCAACCCATCTGGTACTAGCATGTCTTGAATCTCTTTTTCTTTCTTTTTCTTTTTTTCTTTTTCTTTTTTTAAGAAAAAGCTTGTCTTGAATCTCTTGATACGAATAACCAATGAATTTCACCATTTAACAACTATTCTAACAATCAGAAATAGTCAAACTGAGATATTATATGTCTCCATTCTCAATGTAATGATGGCTTTTGTCTATTGATGTAAACATAATTGTCATATTTTGTTTTTCTTGCTCAGCATAGTGTTAAAGAAAATGATTTTTAAGTTGAGGTCACTTTCAATTCTTTTATCCTCCAATATTAATATATTGTGTTTGTGTTGCTTTTTCATATTCTAATTTTGATTTTTGATGTTACTTTCGAAAATCCTGTATCAATTGACAAAGATACTTCATCTTCAACCTTCATCCAAACTCTAAACATGCATTTCTGATACCCAAAAATCAACTGATCTCATAAAAATAATACACAACATCAAACCAGCTTCATCAAAAAAAAATATTTATCATTAAAGTTACACTGAAATAAGTTACTTTTACCATAACCTTAATTACCAATTAAAATTAAAAAAAAAATGGTAAAAACTAAAAAGATCACACATAAAAAAAATGAAGCATGATGTATTAATCTAAGCAGGCTTTTGAAATGGGCCTTATGTGTTGAACAGTTCCAAATTTTAAAGCCCCTCAGGCCCAATGCAAAATGGCTATTACCCTATTTTTTCATATGGGGCCAATGCAATTTGTTTTTAATAAAAATCTCCAAACAGCAAATATCTCTCTCTCTCTCCAATCCAAACGGATTGGATTAGCTTACACTTAAAGTTTGAAAAAACAGTCCGATCAGAGCTCTTTCTCTCTTCGTCAAAACTTCACACACATATATTTATTAGGGTTTTTCGAAAATTTACAGTCTTCCAATTTTAGTCTGATCAGAGATTATTCCACAACCATGAACTGCGAAGTTTGCCAACTCAAAGATTTGGTAAGCTTTTTCCACATTCACACAAAAAATTTATAAATATTTAGCTTGATTTAATATAAAACTGCTTTATAGGAAGTGGAGCACTTCGAGATACGAGAAGTTCTACGCTGTAAGATACTATTTTTTTTTTTCTCAAATTTTTTGTTTTTGTTTTGGGTTTTTAACTATAATAAGTTTTTTTTTTTTTTTTTTGGTTATTGATTTGAATAGAGTTTTGAGGGGGAAATTTTGTGTGCAGGCATACTACACACAATTGTGTTTCATCGGGCATTAGGTTTAGTGCGACCTAAAGACGTTGATTTGGAACTTTTTGATGTTACCTATGTAAGTCATTCTGAAATTTGTTCTCTTTCTTTGATTGGATCAAGTCTTTGTAGTTGCGTATTATGATTATTTGAAGTGGTTAAGGTTCAGTGAATAAATGTCCAAAGTATAACATTTCATTGGTCATTAGGTGTTTGATAATGGTTTACAAGGATTAGTTGTTGTGTTGGATGCCTTCGGTTTTGCTTTTTATTTTTTTATTTTTTGGGAGCTTATTTGCTTATGTATAGTGTTTTAAAGCCTCATAGATTTATCCAATTTCAGTGAATCAGCAAATGAGCCAAACCAGAAGTGCGTTTGAATGCGCTTTGTTGATTGCATATTAGCTGAGAGCATTGTAGAAAAAGAGGGGGATTTTTTTTTTTTTTAAATTCTTGGCTGTGGAGCCTGCTAAAATAAGCTGAAAAGGCTGGCTTTTTTCTGGGCTTGCTAAACAAACTCTCAGAATAATGTTGTGCAGCAAGTTCCCACTGAAATATGCATTCACATTTACTTGCTTGCTTGAAGACTCGGGTTAGTGCCAATGGCAAATCATGTTGTAATCTAACACTGGTAGACATATGCCCACCTGTTTGACACCTAAACAAGTAACAATAAAATTTGTTCATTGTTATTTAATGTTGGCCTAAGATAGCAAAGGGGGCTAACTTTTATGTTGAAGGACCTTCACAAGGTTATCTTATTGCATATATATATTTTTAGATGTATCTTCCAACTTGCTAGTGTTATTCTATATGGTTCTTTTCATTGGATTGGTTGAAGCTTAAGCCTTCAATTTCATTTCTTGTTAATGCAACCTTTCCTGTTGTATAGGTGCAATGTGGAGATGTGGAACTTGAAAAGAAAATAGATGAGAAGATTGAGCACTTCATTAGCTGGGTAGAAAAACACCCAAACAAGAAAAGTCAGGTCTGTAGTTTGCCCATGGCTTTTAGTAACCATATGATATGATTTGTGGATGGTTTGTAAATATCCTAAAGACCTTTTTTTTCCTTCCCTTAAAGGTGAGTCTGTCAATCTTTAAAGTTGCATTCAGTATATAGCAAATATGTTCTTATTTTATACTATTATCAGTTTTGAATATTGTGTATTACAGACAGTCATGGATGTGTAATGCATATCTGTTGTTCATTTTAGAGGGAATCCAAAATGTATTCACTTTCCATGATTGAAGGATTTGAGTTTTTGTTTCAGAAAATGCCATTATCACTTTATGTTCCTTCTTCATTATATTTTAATTCTTGCCTCGTGGAGTTTGTGGTAGCATATTACAGTTAGCATCTTTGTGGCATGCACATAAATTCTAGAGAGAAAAAAAAAAGATATAGTGGTTTATTCAGGATTTAATTGCATCATTCTTTCTGATGTAATTGTAGTTTGCACTTTTTTTTTGGTCCAATCTCACTAATATACTGCTGTATTATCAAAGCAGATATGCTTATCTTTCTATGAAGTGAAAAACAAACAGCCATATTGGTTCACTAATAAAATTGAACGCCTATATTGGGAACAATGGTATATCAACCTGAATGTGGCCCAACACCCGAAGGCACATTCTAGCAAGTCTCATAATTCCAAAGTGGTAGTTGATCCAGGAGGTACAATTCCTATTGTGCATTGAATTGAAGATTTTCTAGTGCTTCATTCCTCCCAGTGTAAACTGATATATTCTTTCCTTATGCATGCAGAGGAGGAAAGAATTGCTCGAAGGGCAGCAGTTGAAGCATCTCTTCGTGAGGTATTGTTTCAAATAATAAAATTTGTGAATGAGAAGAAGGATCATGTTCCTCCCATACCAAATGGTGATGGTGTTGTCTATTTTCCCCATGAAATCACTATCCCTAGGTGAGTTGTCCTTTTATCGCACCTCATCTTTCTGGTGTCTATATTAATTTAGTTATATTTAGTTGAGTGTTTAAAAGCCTTTTTTTTTAACTTCTGTTTTGGAAAATTGTCAAGTTTGTTGCTTATATGATATTTTACATTCTATGTGGTAGGGTGGCTTTTTATTGGACAAGTTGTATGTAATTATGAGGGCAACATTGTGTTTTAGACATGTTCATGAATTTTACATAATGAATTGATTTTGTCAAATATCGTTCTCATATTTCTTACAAATTACACCCATTTTGTTTGACATGTTTTCATTTTCGTACCTATTCTCTCAATTTTTTTTTCATTTTAGTTCTTTAACTTACGTCTATGTCCAATGTGGTCCTTCCATCTACTTGCGACAAATTGGCTACTTCTAAGCCCTAAAAATGATGTAGTTTTGAATTTTTTAGTTTCTAAATCTTAAATAAGTAGAAAAATCCCTTCTTTAATATTATTGTTCAAAAAACATATAAGAAATTGTTACAAAATTGTTTCTTGTGCTTGTTGATAAAGCACCAAGCCTATAGCCACATTGACGCCACAAGCCACCACTGTGAACACTTTCCTCACTGGCACAACTAAAAAAAAAAACTTCATGCTAAGGGCTGCACAACCCCACCTGGGAACTAAACACCAACCTTGCCTGATTAAGCAAGTTCAGCAACAACACCAACCTGGTGATACCTCTCATCAATCACCTTCATTGTTCTTGCTCCTATCCCTACATGCTAAGCCACGGCCAACTTGCTGCCAAACCCAATCACCCAACTGCTACACATCGGCCAAAAATCTCATCATGCCAAAGCACCACATCACCCAAAACTCGGCCCCTCAGTTCGTCACAAACACCACCCAATCAACCCAACCCATCTGCCATAGGCTTCCACACCATCCTCCGAACACCATCTCTCCAAATATCGTGCTGTTTGAAGCCACCCAAGGGCAATCGCAAACCATATCGTCAATCCCAAGCTACTAGCTTGAGCTCTTCACCACCCAGTCACCAAGAAATGGTGCAGAGAGAGAATGAGAAAGAAATAGAGGATGTAAATTGGGAAAGGCTTTGGTTGAGGAGGAAGATAATTTTATTTAAAAAAAAAAACATATATGTAGGAATTAGTTGAAATTTTTTTTTGGGGGGGTTTTTTATTATATATTTTATAGGGAAATTTTTTCAAAACTACATCATTTTGGGAGACTTAGTGGCAACCCATTTTATGGAGGTGTATAAAAGAACTACATTGGAAACAGTTGTAAGTTAAAGGGTGGGAATGAAGAAAAATAATGAAACTATATGGAAGAAAATGAAAATAGGAAAAACATAGAAAGTCTTGAATCCATGATCTCACCCTCCTCCTTGCTCTTAGAAAGGGAGGAGGTACAATTATGAGTTACAGCTCATAGGCCTGGGGCTAGGAAAATTACACATATTAAAGTTGATCAAATGTGAGCTAATAAATTTTATTCAGAAACTGAAAGAATATTGAAATGCAAGAAATTCATGCTTTAAATAACTTATAATTGTGCCTTTTGTATATAAAAGAGTTTTTTAGTCTGTACATGCAGGTGGCACCTCTTTTTATGCTGTATGACCTTTTTGTCTTTGTTTAATTGGTTGTCTAAACTTGTAATTTATTTAAGATAGTTTTATTTCTACAATAAGGAAGATAGGGCTAAGATAGTTTGAGGGGTTGAATTGGTGATTTGTGGGTAAAGGTATCATAGAAGGAGGGTGGCTATGGGAAAGAAGTAATTTCATTTACTTTTTGAAGTGGCAGAGATGCTTTTCTTTTTTTTTTTTAAATCATTTTTTTAATGAGATTTGGGTATTCTAAATGGGTGATATAAATGCCAAGGAAATTGATGTAGTCATGAAGGATTAATTTGTTGCTAACTCACAAATTCATCTATTGAAGTTAGAGCACTCACAGCAGTGGTGCTATATAGGTATAATGCTATTTTTTAGCTCCTCTATACCCAAAAACCACTACACAGCAGTGGAGCTAAATCTAAAAGATTTAGCTCCTCAGCTACAGTGCACATCTAAAAATTTAGATGTGCACTGTAGCTCAAAGCTAAAAAAAAAATATTTTTTTATTACATCTCTCTCTCTTCTCTGATTAAAATAGTCCTATCCTTTTCTCTCTCTCTCTCTCTCTGTCTCTCTCCGGCTTCTCTTCATTCTTCTTTCTTCCTCAAAATTTTTTTTTTTTCTCTCCAGTTCACCGGCCTCCCTCATCCCTCAGCTCGCCGACCTCCCTCACCCCTCACTCGCCGGTCATTTTTTTTCTCTCTAGCTCTCAGCTTGCCGGTAAATTTTCTTTTCCTCTCTAGCTCTCGCCGGCCTCCCTCATCTCCCTCATCCCTCAGCTCGCCGGCTAGGTCCCTCACCGCCGACCTGTTCCACCGACCCAGCTCGCCGACCCACGCCAAGCCCCATCGCCGATCTCCCCAAGCCCCATCGCCCAGTCCGCATCCCTTCGCCGGCCTCAACGTCACCGACCCAAGCCCACAGTCGCCGATCCACGCCTCCGTCCAATCCTCCGATCAGACCCACGCCGCCCAGTCCTCCCCACTTCGCCGATCAACGCCTCCGCCCAGTCCTCCGATCAGACCCACGCCATTCTCTTTGCTGTGATTGACTTTGTTTGTACGTTTTTTTTTTTTTTAATGTATTTTCATGTGGGAATGATGTTTGATTTTTGTTTTCTTCTATGGGTTTGATGGCTGTGGTGTTGGCGATGGTGGTTGTTGTGGCTATGGTTTGGTGGTACGGTGTTTGGTTTTTTTTGTTGTGGGTTTGGTTGTGTCTGCTGGTGGTGGTGATAGTGGTGGTTGCGGGTGTGGCTGATGGTAGAGGTGATTGTGAATGGTGCTGGGTTGTTTTTTTGTGAGTTGGATATATTATTTTATTGTAGGTGGTATATTATTTTATTGTAGAGATATATTATTTTATTATGATGTTTATATTATTTTATTGTGTTGATAGCTAAAATAGATCCACTGCTGTAGTATATGTGTAGGTATAATAGATAAAGTAACTTTTGGTGGAGCTAAAAAGCTAAATTTTTAACTCCACTGTTGTGGATGCTCTTAAAGCTGTGTGATTTTAAATTTCTAGTTATGTGTGTTCTAGGCTTAAAATTTATTTATTATTATTTTTTAAAAAAAGTAATGATTATTTTTATATTTAGGGGAAAAACTGTAATTCCGCAATCTGTTCTGATTAAGGGTACGTTTGATGCAATGTAATAGACATTGTAATAGAACAGCTATTAAATAGGAATAACCATTCACTTGTTTGGTTAGGTTTTTATTACAAGTAGTAGCTATTCCTTAGTAATTGCTATTCTTTAAAATGAAGAATAGCTATTCCTTCTCAATATGGTTGTAATTGCTATTTCTTAACCTACATAATTAACTATTAAAATAAAGTTACCAAAATGCCCAAAGCTACTACTGCGATTCTCTTCTCCATTGGATTCTCTCTCTCTCTCTCTCTCATTATCTTTCCTAGCTTTGTTGATGATTTGTTGAAGTTTTCTTTAGGCTTTAGATGAGATTTCTTTTATATTTTCTTGGTTGTTCTACCACCACGAGAAAATGGATGGTTTTTTTTTTTCTTCTTCCTTTTACCAAAATGGATAGGATATTTCTTTTAAATCTTCTTTTTAATAGCACAAAATATATACAAGAAGAATACCAGTAATGCACAATTCCCAGCTTTGCAAATCTTCATTATCTAGTGGTGGTAGAAGTCTGGTTTCAGGTGACAATACTCAATTTTAGTTTAAAAATAGGGAATTCTTTTTAAAAGGGTATTATATCACCCATTTAATTAATTGCTTGCTGTATCCCCACCGTGTCATTTCCTAGTTTTTCAAGAAATGCATTGTTGCTAAGTCCCATGTCATGTCATGTTTGTGTTTGTGCTACGTAGGTTTTTAGTTTACTAGTCAAACTAAGAGTGCTAATACTATTAGTACAAGAAAGAGTCCTTATATATATATATATATATATATATATATATACTTGTTTTTTTGATGCTGAGTCCTTATATATATAATTGTGCTCAATAAACTCAAAGAATATATGAAGTCAATAAAAATTGGAGTATTTTGAGCATCAAGGCATGTAGGCTTTCATGTGTTATTTTCTTCCTCTCTTCTTTCATTCTTGTGTTATCGATCATGGGTACTTGTCATATGGACCCTGAACACCATAAATTTCTCTCCTTTCCTCTCTCTTTACAACTCCAAGTCAAGCCCTTTTACATATCAAAACCCTAAAACCTCACATACTTTGTAAATAGACCTTTAAAAAATAGGATCATCAAACTTTCTAGCGAATTTTATGCCCAACCCTTTCTTCTAAGGTGCTAAATCCTAGATACACAAATCCTCCTAAACCTTAACCTGCCACAAGCACATGTATACCCCCAATTTGTTCTACATCAATTGTGTTCACATGATTAATAGTTGTCAGTACTGTACATCACATAACTACTTTGTAACATTAGTAAATAGTCATGGAGCCAGGTAGGCCAGCTTGAAGAATTGGTCATGGAGCCAGATAGGTTCTGGTTACAGTTGTAGTTGCGTGACATATACATACTAGAGGAAGGCCACTGTGATTTCCTTTCATGCATAGTACCTTTGAGGCATTTTTTTTCTATGCAAAAGCATATATATATATATATACATTTTTTTTTTTTGAGAATCTATGCAAAAGCATATATTGATGGCTATTTCTGGTTTTTGTTGGCTAATAATTGCCCCTGTTGGTCATGCCTACAATTTTAGTTGACAAAATTATAGTATAGGATGGTTAATTTTAGGATATATCTAACCAAAAAGTAAAAAATCTACGTTAGAAATATAAAGGTTGCCATCTTAAACAAAGGCCAAAACAATGTGTGGACTGTATTTAGTGAAGGTTGCCATCTTCTGCCTATTCTACCTACGGAAACCATGCATGCTTCAGTACCATCAGGTTGGCTCTTGGCAAGCTATTCTTTAGTTGATAACAAGGTCAAGCTTAGGTCTATGTTGCTGATACTTTGTTAGTGTTCTTGTGAACAGACTTGGTTGTAATTTTTAGGAAGCTCTTCGTTTAGAGCTTTCTTTTGTTAATAAAATTCTATTACATTCAACAAAAACTGTTCTTCTGAACAAATAAGCTGCATCTTTGTGCAACAAATGTATTTAGAATCATGAGCATGGGGTCAGATAACATTGATTGACTGCCCTTCATGCATTATTCTTGCTTTTGTTAAGAGGGTGTTGTTTCTTCTAAATTCTAATAATTTCTATTAGGAAGTTTCTCTCAAGCTCATGATTAGAGTGCTGAGTTTATGTTGTGCTGCCATTGGCCAGTTCATCAGATTCTGCATTTGGAATGGACATGATCAAGAGGATGCTCCAAACTGGGCATCCAACCATGCTCAGCTGATTATCAAAGTTGACAAGCTATACTACTTATTCCCAGTGTGTTCCAGAAGTAAAATGGATTCTTATGTTAATATCTCGGCGTGTATATATCAGGTGGGTGCAGAGAGCTGCTGAACCCAGCAACAGTTCGAAAGTAAATCCTAGGTGCATTTTAAGTTGCTATATCTTTGTAAAAATATTCTTCCTTTATAACCTTCCCTTTATCCCGTTCTCCATTTCCCCTTTGTCTATCCCTGCTGATGCACATATTGTCTATGTATATAATGAATTGAGACCAGTTTGATCAACCAGGACCATATAGGTCATTTCATATTATGGGCATGTTACATGTTTGCTTGCTGATTAAAAATGAAGAAGTTGTATATGCAATGGTCTATGGTCTACTAGTGGAACTGGCATCTTTTAAAGGTTCCTTAGTCAAATTCTTTGTTCTGGCATATATATGAAAACGATCAGGTTGATAATTTCATTGATATTCAACTGATGCAGAGGGCATTCTATTAATATTCCATAGTGGGACCCAAACTCTTAATTACAGGTATATTATATTGACACATGCTAAATGTGAAATATATACAATAATCTCAACCCAGGAAGGATGTACAAGTAGTTGACATTTTTGTCATGCATTGTATCTGCTAATGCAATGTATCTGCTAATAAGTATGAGAGTTGTTACGTTCATAACATTTTCATAACATTTTTACAACAAATCATAGGTAGATAGTTGTTGTTGGTTTAAATTTGAACCTAACACTAAAATTACTTTTTTGCTCCAACAATAACAATTAGTAACAACCTGTAACTTAGAATTTATTGTAAAAATATTGGGAAAATGTCGTCGACATATTATTTCTCAATAAATATTAGTGTGATGTAATATTTCAAAGTTCAAACTATCAGTATCATGTGATTGCAATTTAAATATATATCGATGTATTCGCCAAGTGTGGTTGGCATCCTGAATCTATTGGTTATTTTTTACGGTATTGCAAAATTTGCAATGAATCAAAATCTATTTGTAAAAGCATAAGGTCTCCTTTTTCTTTTTTTTCTATTTTACAGATTTACTTTTTAAAATATAACACATCACATTATTTATTTTGCACTACATTTTATTAAAATATCAAATTTTCTTTATTTTTTTTTTATAAAATTGTTTATCTTTCTTCACACATAACAATCACTATCTACTTTCTTCCTTATCTTCGAGAAACATAAAGAAAGAATAAATAACTAAATGTAAAATGAGTATTGTCAATGTATATTTACATAATTATACACGGATTGGTTGGGGTTATTTTAAGGTAAAATTGTGTAAATTTTACACTATTTTCCTATTATACATGAATTGATGTGAATGCTCTAATTGGTTGGGCATCTTGTTGAATGAATTAGCTTAATTTGGCCTTCCTTTATAAGAATGACTGGACATGGCAAGTTAAATGCGATTTTGATTAATGTCTTTGGGCTATGATGTATTTGTACTCAGATTTTCATGGAATGCAATAGAATGTCTTTCATCATAAGGAACATGGCTGGAAATAAATTGGTATGTTTAGCTTTGCTTCATAGAATGTACTTACCTTAAAAAATTCTTTTCCCATCAAGAGCTTTATATTTTACTAGACACCTTAGGGTATTTTCATTGGATATGGTTCATGTTCAACCCCACTACTATTGAATTAAAATAAATAAATAAATCTTTACTTGATGGGCAAGGTGGAGTATTTGGTTGAACAAAAATGTCAAATCATTCAATCTTAACTTGAACTCTTTCAAGAATAATGCTTGTATTACATAAGGGGACATAATTTGTGCCACAACTTGCCCACGTGGCGAGTTGTGAGTGGTAGAGAGGTGACTCCATATAGACCCATCATCACCTCTCTACCACTCACAACTTGTCACATAAATAAGTTGTGGCACGAATTGTACTATTTAATGTGGCACTAGCACAACTCTTCTTCCAAAGCACTTCCTAGTTTCCACCGACAATCGTAGCTTTGTTGGAAAAATTGCGGTAAATGGCAACCTCTTATAATAATGGATTGTTCAAATTAGGCAACTCGGATATGACTGGGGTGGGGGTCCCAGGGCCTCAGGCATCAATTTGGTCACTGGGTTTGTCACTATGTGAGAAATTGGCTTTAGAGGATGAATTTGCCTGTAGTAGTAATAGTTTTTAATTAAAACAGATAACATTGACCCCATTTTAGAATCCCATGTTGATGATTGTGGATTTCTCCTCCAAAGAATTTATTGTAAGAAGGTTGTATTTGTGTGAAAATTTGACTTTATTTAGAGGATGAATCATGGACTACAACTTGCAAATTACATAGCGTTTTTTTAATTTGGAAATTGAATTGAATGTGCTTGTAAGCCGACAAAGCATGCCTTCAAAGAAGAAAACAACTGTAGATGCATTATTGCCTATAACTTGTGCTTATACAAAGGAATGATGAATTGTAGTGATGTTAGTTTAGATTATTATATATATATATATATATATATATATATATATATATAGAGGATATTAGTTCGACCAATAGAGGCACTAAAATGATTTTTCCTTACAATTTTAATAATATTGGTTGCGTCATAATTTTGAAAATTACTATTGGACACTACATATATACTATCAATTTACTATTACTATTTGTGAAATTTTACTAAATATAACACAAAATAAAAAAAAAAAAAAAATTGGTTTAATAGTACCTCCTAAATTGATTGGATAAGTGCATAGGATCATTTAGCTCAATTACAATTTGTTACATTCAAGATCTTCACATACAAAATATCTAAATAGAAATAGTATAAAAAATATATACTCATTAGTTCAAAAAAAAAAAATAATAAATAACAGCAAAAATCTGAATAATCTAATGTGGGGCCCAAACGATTTACGGGCCGGGCCCATTTACCTGGGGAAAATCCAAAGGCCCAAGCCGAGGAGGGCTATGGCCCAAACTCGACCAAATAGCCTATGGACATCGCCGAGGACGGCTCAGTCCTCGGCAGACCCAAAGTTCCCCCTCTGAAAGGAGGGCAGAAACGGTATAGGACCGAAACCAGGACAAAAGATCTAAAAATATCCAGGGAAAGCTGCTGTTATTGCCATTTAATGCTCTGAACCTGACAGAGCCGCATTCTTTGGCTTTTACAACCATCCCCCAACGACTTTGGGGGATAGGCTGATGGGACAAGTATCATTTTGGAAAGGATTGACCCTAATAACGTGGACGAAGGACAATGAACGCAAGGAGATATAAAAGGAAAGATAAGTAAACTAGAGAGGGGGTTGGGAAAAATGGCCAGAAACCAGAGCCTCCCAGCCCACCTCCAGGAGAAAGACTCCAGGGGTGTAGGAAAGTTTAAGTTCATACGAACACCGCGAAAAACCCACCGCCTATCGAACAAGGCCTAGCCTTTCAAACCCACGCTCTACAAATGATATTGTTAGGGGCCTTTTCACGTGCGAACCCGACACTGTTACGGTCCGTCACGAATCGCGTCCTTACATTGGCGCCGTCTGTGGGGAAGGCTTGTGTGTTGGTATAGGAAGTGGGTCGTGGAAGCCTTCTCGTTATTCTAACCGTCGGTTATAGAGTTCCTAGTATAAAAAGTTCTGTTAGCAGCTTGTTCTTGATTTAGGGGCTTGGTTAGGGAGCCAACTCCCTTAAGCCCAAGGTCCCTGTAAAGAGTAAACTAGGTACCTTGTAAACGTTACCGTTGGATAAACTCTAGGGGCTTGGCCGAGGAGCTAACTCCCCTAAAGCCAAGATCCCACACAAAGAGAAAACTAGGGTTTTGGACAGAACCAGGCATTCATGGTCCACGGACCAAGCTCAGGGAAACCAAACTACCTGGATGTGGAAAACCTAGGTTTTGGACAGAACCAAGGCATTCATGGTCCACGGACCCAACCTCAGGGAAACCAAACTACCTGGATGTGGAAAACTAGGTTTTTGACAGAACCAAGGCATTGCATGGTCCCACACGGACCCAAGCCTCAGGGGAAACCAACCTACTGGATGTGGTAAACTTAGGTTTGGAACAGAACCAAACGGGCATTGCATGGTCCTCGGACCCAAGCCTCAGGGGAAACCAACTACCTGGATGTGGAAAACTAGGTTTTGGACAGAACCAAGGCATTGCATGGTCCACGGACCCAAGTCTCAGGGGAAACCAACTACCTGGATGTGGAAAGCTAGGTTTTGGACAGAACCAAGGCCTCGGACCCAAGCCTCAGGGGAAACCAACTACCTGGATGTAATGAAAACTAGGTTTTGGACAGAACCAAGGCATTGCAAAGTCCTCGGACTCAAGCCTGTGGGGAAACCAACTACTTGGATGAGGAACCAACTATTTAAAGAAAAACTATGGCCCGTAAACCTCGAAATCCCTCCGAAGAGAACTCCGCGTTAGCAGACGGGTTAATATCTTGATTGCGCGGATTCCTCGGTCTACCCTCGGATCCCTAGTATCAAAGGGGTTGATGCGATACGGCGCAACATATTGCCCCAAAAGCACAACCAGAGTCCCTCGCTACTTAGCTACCCTTTCAGACGAATTATTTAGAGATTATCGTTCTCGGACATTGGTCTAGCATGCATCGCGTAGTACTCAACGCTTATCCCGGTTAGTTCCAAGAATTTAATTTATTGAAAGTTACCATTGTTATACTTGATAATATTTGTGAGTTTAAATTAGTAGGAACCCGTGTTAAAGCATTTTTTCTGCTTGGA